>NW_028327182.1:13036000-13338750 GCF_987537825.1 Furipterus horrens
ACCAGGATTTATTAACTCTCTCCATTTAATTGACAAAAAAATGAAAACAAACAAGGTCTCTGCAAATAAATGGATGGATTAACGAATTGTGGTTACATGCATTGTGAATATTATTGAACAATAAAGAGAAAAGACTATTCAATCATGAAAGAACATGAAGGAACCTTAAATGCATAGCACTAAGGGAAAGAAGAGCCGCACACAATATGACTCCAGCTATATGACAATGCTGGAAAAAGCAAGACTATAAAGACAGTGATGATATCAAAGGTCACCAGTGCCTCAGGTGAGGGTGAAAGGATCAATAGCCAACACCTGGGGCATTTTGGAGAGACCGAAATTATTCTGTATTCTACAGTAATGATGAATAAGTAACATGGGTAGGTCAAACCCAAAACTGTACAATGCAAAGAGTAAACCCTCTATCAACTATGGACTTAAATGAAAATAATGTATCGATATTAGTTTATCAGTTGTAACAAATGCATCACACTAATGCAACATGTGTGAAAAGAGAGGGTAGAATATAAGAACTCTTTGTCTTGTGTCTAATTTTCCTGTATGACTATAACTTCCCAAATATGTCCATTTAAATAACAAATTTTTATTCTTCTGAATACTAAAGCTGTAAAATGATATTTGAATAATTTTATTATCAAAATAACAGGTAGTGAGAAGATTTCCATTTGTCTTTAGATGTACAATAAATTACAAGCTATTTATTTATACAATTTTCAGATGTAAAGGTTTTGTCTCTCATTAGGGAATTTTAAAAAATTCAATGTGATATTAATCTATTGCCTTGAACCCTATTTTTATTGGCATTATTTTCATCATTGTAACTATTTGTAAAAATATAAAAACTCTGAATCACACTGTAAGTTAAATGTTTGTGTGTGTGTGTATAATATATATATATATCTCCTGAAAATTTTTGTGTATACATATGTGTATATAACTTCTGAAAAATCATAAATGTTATTTTTATCTGAAAAAAGACAACTAAAATGTAGATATACAACCTAAAAATAAATTATAATTTGAATATATTCACATTTGCGAAGTATAGAGATGTATAAAGCAGGAGGAGTTTACTGTTTAATTATTAAATAATTTAATCTGTTAAGCTTAAATTAAGGTATTCTAAAAATTATATTAAACTATATATATAATATATGTGTATAATATATATATATATATATATATATATATATATATATATATATATATATATATATAGTCTTGTTACTTCTATATAATCAGTCCCAGGACTTGACAGAGTGGGAACCTTTTAAATATCTAATAAAGGATAAATGTTCAGTCAGTTCTAAGATATGCCTCATGATCCACTGAAGTTACGATCATTCTGGCCTTCACTCAAGGTCATAGAGTTGCTAATTCATTTTGAAACATTATATCGAATAAGCATTCCTTCCTTTACTTCCTGATCCAAATTTTCAAATTCTTGGTAATAAAAGGTGTGAGGTTGTGGTAATGATGTCTCCCTAAGAACAATATTTTTTCTCATAACCCCTACACCCTACAAACTGAAGTCTCAAATAGCAATTCCAAGCAGATTTTATAATTTATCTCATATATAAACATATTTATGTTCATCAGCAAAGTACCTTCATAAAAAATAAATAAATTGTGTATAGAGCTATTACAGATATTCCATTTATTTAACACATGGTTTATAACCATAAAAAAAGAACTTTATTTTTAAGAATACAACCATTTTTATGGAGTATAGATACATTTGTCACTTAAAATTTAGCAATTGTCATACTATAGTTATGCTAATTAAAGAAAATATTATGAAATTTTTAAATTAAAAATGTGTTTTATGTTAAATGAAAACATTTGACTTTCTTTTGAGATCTATTGTATTCTCAAGATAGTCATGAAAAAAACATGAAATAAAAAATACAATATCACCCAACTTTGGGTTAACATTATTGAGAGGGTACTCTAAACTGTATGTATGAAAGTCACAATATCAATGAATTTAATTCTACTTCCCTTTAACTGGAGAAGATAAGCTGCCACCTGTGCAATGCAATACAAAGATGAAAGAACATCCAGATGAATAATAAGAACAAAAATCATATAGAAACTTCAAGAAAATTACATTAGTTTAGATGACATGAAAACTTTAAAGTGATAAACACAATGCAATCTTTAGAATATCACCTGGGAATTAACAAAAACATAGACACAATGAGAGAAGATAAACACTACTGAAAAGCAATAAGAAAGACATGAACAGTTTCCTTTCTGTTTACAGGACCCAAATTTACAAATACCACATCAAAGAGATGAAAGTCAGTCTGGCAAAATGAAATAGAACTCAGGAAAAAGAATGTTTCAAGAAGGTCCCTCGTCTATCAACATCATTATTTGATCAAACTTCTGAAAGAACAAAGACTCAGGTCACTCTAAAACATGTATTCACATAACACCAAAAGCGGTCCCCACCCCATTGCCAGGAAGATCTCCTTTGGGCCAACTCAGGAAAACCTTTGTGTTCTGCAGAAAGGTTCAAGTTGGGCTCTCCCAGCTGGGGAGTCATTCAAAGGAAGAGTTCAATCACAATGCCAGCAGATTAGCAGGGTAAGTGTTCCAAAATAGGATGGAAACCTGCCTTGTTGCATTCGCATTTTAGAATGTTATCACCTGGTAGGGGCATGGAAGGAAAGAGTGAGTATAAAATAATGAAGGTGATAAGAGATATTTCATCCATGAAAATAGCCTAGCAAGAGACCAGTGAGAGGCACTGAGAGATCAAGCATGCGGTACATAACAAACATAGACAGATTACAGCTTTACTAGAGCATTGGAGCATAACTACAATTCTATTGTGTTGTTATTGTATGTACAGTGTAAGAATGTCAAAAGAAATAAAGTTGTTAGTAGAGTCTCCTGCATGTTTACACATCTGTCCTCTTGCAACCTCCTTGCTCCCCCTCAACTGCCTCTTTCTTTCGCTCCCAAAATGCCTCCATTGTTTTAATTTTATTCCCATAACGATCCAACCCTTAAAAATCACCTTTAATGTTCAATTCTAGTCCATGTCTAGATGTTAAAATGTATTAATTACAAAAGAGCATCAATTACACTTTAAAAATGAAAAAGTGGAACCTAAGTAACATTAAGTGACTTAGTTGCGGGTAACTTAGCCCAGGAATGGAAGGGCACATGCTCTATTTCAAGCCGGTCAGAGTCCCAAAATCACTTTGTTGGCCATGCTTGTAAATAATTCCTGTTTCCTCTCTCACCCTACCATGTCTTCATCCTCTTGTGTTTCTTCTCTAGCCCTGATATAGTAGTAATAAATGAAATTAGTTCATTCCTCTAGGCTACTAATTTATAATATATAATGTTCTATGTTTTTATTGGAAAAAGAATGTGAATTAAAATGAACATTTGAAGAAACAAGAACATTCTAAATAAAATATGAACAAAAATTCATATAATATGCTGAATGTAGTGGAAGTGAATATTTTGTTTGCTTACAATCATGAGAGCAGGCTGATTACGTTCCTTGTTGCAGTAATTGCTCATACATGCTATGAATCTTTTAGTACTCTAGAGGAACACTCTTAAGAGCCCAGGGCTATTTTCCTTTCTTTCTCTTTCTCCCTCACACCTGACCCCATAAAAATGTAATGCATATGCCCAGAACCTATACTGAATCATACCTTCTAGAATTATTTTTTTAGTTTTTATTTATTGATGTTGGAAAGAGAGAGGAAGGGGGAGAAAGAGAGAGAGGGAAATGTTGATTTGTTTTCCACTTACACATTTTTTGGTAGATTCTTGTATGTACCATGACTGGTGATTGAACCAACAACCTTGGCATGTCGCAACGATATTTTCTGTCTTAACTAGCTGAGCTACCCAGCCAAGATCACTCTAGAATTCTTGATACATATACCTATAAAAGCTCTTGGAACATAGATAGGTAAGTGGATATTATATATTACATTTACTGAACAAATACCGTTCATTATTATCTAAACTTCCTTCTGCTTATTTGAAGGACATCCCTGTATCAAATTCCTGCACCTTATCAAACTTAACCTGGTATACATCCCGGGAATTGTATTATTACTTTATGAACTATACGTGTTCTAAAAGATTGGTATTAGTTCTAGTTTATAATTTATCTTTCCTTCTGAATCCATAATAAAAGAAAAGTTCTTCAACCACTTTATTCTAGAAATCTTAATTTATAAGACAAAGCACTTACAGCACAAATTAAGTTTCCATTTTCTTTTCACCTAAGGCCCATTAAAACTAATAACTGTGAAATGACAACAGTGACTTTTATTATGTTTATGTAACCATTTCTCTTTGGAAGCGGGTTGTTCAAAGTCTGTAAAACATCTTAAATTACTTAAGGTTTACCTAGTATACTTTTCCTTTTTAAACATTCCATTATTATGAGTTCCCACAGTGAGGTAGATAGAGGTGAATTATAGGCCAGAGACAGCAAACAAGCACAAAAAGGAATGAGAGGATAAACCATTCACAAAGTCAAACAAGCCTATCTTGTTTTACTGTAGGTTTTATTAACAAATGGGAACTCAAAATATTTCTCAATCTGTAACCATGCCTTCAATCTTAGATTTCAAAATAAAACCTTTTGCAGAGGTATTTTTAAAAAGGTTGGTAAGAGCTATTTCCTTATTAACAAAAAATACATGTATCATAGTGCCAAATAAAATTTTAATGTCTTTCTCTGGTTATGCTCACATCAGCCAATGTCTAAACACTAGAATGTTAAATTATCATATAAGTGTACAGCTAAATTTGTTTCATAAAACAATCACCAAACTGTGCCAATTGTCACAGACTAAATGCAAGCCAGGGCAATAAAATTCAGAGCAAATTGTGAAGTGGCATAAAATCAATTTTGTCCCTGTTAGTAATGAATCATTGAGGTAACAGCTTTTCTTCCTTAGCTGCAGGATATATAATCAAGAGAGAGAAAACTATCTTGATTAACATCTATTAATTAAATTCAAACATTAAAAACTGAACCAACATATTACTCACTAATATTTACAATTGTAAAGTGGATGTAATAGAGAAGGATTCTAAAATACTGATGATTTTGTTGCCATTGAAAATTTCAAAGAAGTGATTTTAAACATTTTTAAATCTTCCACTATGAAAGCTTTGATACCACTTGGTATAAGTATTATTCCAAAAGGTACCCTGTGCATACTTCTTGAAAATATAGATTAAAAAAAAGTCTCTACAGTTAAATCATCCTGTTATCTAACAAGAAAATAACACAGAATTATTCCATTTTACTAAAGATAAAATTCAGGAAACTCAGTTTGACTTAAAGTTATCCTGAATACTGATATATTAATGAGAGAGAATTTTCACTACACAAAATCAATCCACCCTGTAAATCAACTCTCATTTTTTCTCTAACTTTGAATTCTTCATCCTGTCAAATATTTCAAACTTTAATTTTTTCAGAAGTACAAACTACTTAATAATGTTCAACGCTTCTCTTTTATAACTTCTATGTTATGTAAGCACAATATTCCCAGATTTGCTTAATATACGTACATTCCGTATAGAAGTATTGGCACTGATACTTGATTTACAGTGTATTATAAATTTTGAATCACTGTGGCTGAAAAATTATAAGGCATTAAGAAACAGGACCATTGAAACATCATCAATCCTTTTGAAATATGATGACCAAAGCAACATTTGATACCAAATGCAATGCCTCCACCCCTCCGCAAAATGATACAACCTACCAATGATCTCAGAGACTAAGCTCTCAAGCTGGTATTGCCAACTGGGTCACTGGGAAACATGTGGCAGAGATAACTTGGGCCCATGCCTGCCTTACAACCCCAGTTAGAAATATTGGGAAACAATTTTGGCAAGGGGAACTGTGTCCCTGGGACAGAAATTTGGGGGTTATGGTTAAATCCATTTACTACTTCATTTTGCCTCACGTGTCAAGCAGATAAAGAGATCTCACTAATATATCTATGAAAATATACATAAAACAGAATAAACATTAAATCTTTATAGAATGGGTTTTTAAGTTGGGAAAGGCAGACATGACCCAATCTTTCTAATATGATATTAATATTTAGGGGAAGAATATCCAGTGACATTGGGCTAATTTCTCAGGGAAAATGATGATAAAATATCATACTCATCTATTTTGATGTGAAGAAAAAAATAACAAACAATCATTATGTTGTTTTGCAGGTGTCTCAGCAACAAGTGCTGAGTTTTTTCTCTAAATAATTTTTGAAATAATCACTCACTGTCTCCATTTTTCTTATAAGAGCAACAAATCCCTGACTTTTATTGCGTTGTGGCTTCTGCTTACTGCGTTGTTCTAGTGTGCATCTATGTTTGACATTCATATTATATATTGCCAATATTGAAGATATAACTGAAACAACAATTCCATTATGAATAGAGACCACTGTTGAATAGGTTAATTCATTATATTAATCACAAGTGTGTGTAGTCTTATTTGCCCTTGGATAAGCCTCTAATGGCTAGTCTATTTTGCTGTGAATAAAGTATCAACATCACATGTTACTTACATCATCATAGAAATGCCTGACAGCTTTCATAAAAGGTCTACAGACTTATATAATCATTGTGGCACATGAGACAACATTTTGTAAATGTTAGTGATTATTATAATTATTATAATACTTTAAATTAATGACTACCAGTAACCAATAATAAATAATTTAGGTAATTAATGGTTTATTTAAATTTATACATTTTATCTATAAATTGTAACAATTTATAAATTACCTATAAGTTTACAAATAAATTAGAAGTATAAAGATAAAATGAATAATACATAATTTAATGATAAAATAAGGTTATTATGCAGAGCCTTTAATGACTCAATACACCTAAGGACTACCTACCATTTATTTCAGCAGAAGTGATTCAACAGGAAATATTTCTCAGGGAAATGTATGAAAATTAAAACCCCATTGGATTGGAGAGAGAAAAAGCATATATGAAAGCTAAAAACAGGTGATTTTCAGACTGTGTTTAAGGTAGTTGTCACTCTTGCTTTAGAGTCAATCATTTAGAAAGAAAAGAGCTTTTCATTGTTGTTTTGTTTTTCTTTTTCTCATTAGTCCTTATAATATTGTTACAATATGTTAATGATAGTGTATGTGTATTCATGCACAAACAAAATAAGGTAGGAAAACTAATATTTGGAACCTTATAATATTTAAATAATGACTTTCTCATGAAATAAGGAAAATAATATTTGGATAAATACATATAAATGTCAAACAAAGTGTGTGCAATAGAAGATGAACCGATATACTTTAATATAACTTTTTCTATTAATATATCATTTGTTGATCCTTTAATTGGCCAAGAAAATGTGTAGGTATAAGAGTACATAAAAAATGTTGCCTTGGCAAATAACCAACCATGCAAACAATAATAGGGTGAGTGCTAAAGTCCAAATAGAAGGAAAGGAAACTTCTTCAAGCATAGAAAAGAGATATTCATCATTGTCGTAGAAACTAAGCAGACTTCAAGAACAATTGGCACTGTGGTGAGATTTGACGTGCAGTACAACAACTATTGGACCCGTAAGAACAAAAAATGCATTCCAAACAAGAAAAATAAAGCAGCGTAAGTAAAACAGGGAGTGTTTGAGAAAAGAAAACAGGACTATTGAAGTGTGTAAAGCAGTAGTAAGGCATAAGGCTGCAAAGGTAATGGTGTCTGAAAATGTTTTAATTTGTTCATTCTTTAGCCAATGGTAATTAATCATCTACTATGGATAAATACAAGCTGAGCTAAATGGTTGGTTGTGCACAAAACAGATTATCACTGCTGTAAAACAAATATTAAGCAAATTATGAAGAAAAACAACTCATTCCAACTGCGATCACACTACAAATAAAAAAGTACCAGTATTATGTGGTGACATAAATGATAACCCTTAAGCTCCTGGTAAGGTGACATATGTCTCTAGTTAACGTGATCTTTCCTTCCTTAAAATACACTATTCATACAACTTCTTTTCTTTCCCACCTCTAACAATTTCATCGTCACACTTGATAAATCACCTAGCCTTTTCTTTCACTGAGAAATCTCAAGTATGCGCAAAATCTCTTAGGCTAGAAAGAATCTGATGTTTTCAAGCATCTGAGGAATCTCTGAGAAATCTCTAAGAGTAGAACATGGAAATAAAAGCAAGTATAAGTATAATAATGACCTCAGAGCAAGAATGAGGGTAAAGATTAAGCAGACACTTTCATTATTTAATATTCAACATATATTTACTGAGCATTTACAATAGACTATATACTGCAGACCTATGGGTCACATCGTGATTTAAAAAAGAAACAAATTAATAAAATTAAATAAAGACAATTTCATAAGTGCTGTGGTCTCAAAAGGAAAGAAAGAATGTATTAGCAAGTGAGGGTTAACAATTTGGGGTGGGGAACAGGAGACAGATTTTCAACTGGTGGGGTCAGAGAGAATATCGCTGAGGTGAAATCAGTTGTAATTTAAATGAGGAAAAGTGAATATACAATAAATAAGAACATATTGGAAAAAGCAGTAAGAAAGTCCCTTCCTTAGATGATATTGGCATATTTAAAGGAGAGTAAGAAAGCAAACATGCCTTAGTTATCATAAATCTTGAGGAGGAAGATAAGAGATAAAGTAAACAAGAGCAATATGATGCAGAGTATGACTAATTATGGAAAAGAACTGGGCTTTTTTTCAAGGTGCAAAAAAAACGTCATTGCATGATTGTAAGCTGGAGAGTGTAATGTTTTAAGTTATTTTTAAAAAGACCGCCTTGGTTGTGAAGCAGAAACCGAAGGGTGAGACACTGAAGGTAGCAACAGAAAGGCTGTTAGGAAAGTTTTGCAGCAGCAGCCGAGGCAAGAAAAAGTGTTGGGTCATACTCTGGAAATAGAGATGGTGGTGGATGAAATGGACTTCTTGGAATGGATTCTGGAAGACAGCTCACTGGAGTGGCTGATAAAATGGACATAGGAATTGGAAAAAAAAGGAGAGATCAAGGGTAGGAGGCTGCCTGCTGAGAAAGATAAGAATGGTCTTAATTTAAATGTGTTAAGCTTACAATTATTGTTATTTATAAAGTAAGGAAATTAGTTACCTTTGAGACTTCAAAACTGGAGTTAAAATTTTAGTTAGACTAGAGAGTGATGTGAATTAATTAGAGATGTAAAATGACTGTGGTCTATAAATCCATGAAACTCAAATGAAAGAAACTGAAAAGACAAGAGAATTGAGCTGCCTAGAGGCTGTCCATCATTATTTATTTCTCTACAAATATTTATTAAGGTCACACTATGAACTAAGAATATCTATGTTAATGAAATATATCACTTTTTAAAGAAGACAAAAAGTCCACTGTTTTGATTTTTATTGTTTAAGGGTAAGAAGATAATACAAATTAAATATAATGAATATATTATGAAGTAAATTGAAAAGTACCAAAAAGTAATTTTAAATGCAGCAGGATAAAAAAGATCAAGCTCACCAGGTCACGGCTGTCCTCTTTGAGGGGATATTTAAGTGCAGGGTTGAAGAAGGGAAGGAAGCCAACTGGAGAGTGTAATTTCAGGTAATTTGAACTGAAAAATTGAAAGCATGCAATTGGAATAAATCTGTTTAACTTGAAATCCTTAGATGTTCAATAATAGATAAAGAATAGGTATTTAGTAACATGAGTCAATTTCTTAGGCTGGGTAGAGGTACATGTAGGAAACAACCATTTGTGTGATGCTTTGAGTCACTAGGGAATAAGTGTATATGGGAAATATGATGTGACCAAGGACTAAGTCTGAGGATACCAATATAAAGTGGTCTGAGAGAAGCCGAGGGACAAGTAACTGGAAAAAAAAAAAAAAAGGGTGTGTTTTCTTGGTAGCCATATCAAACATTTGATGTACTGGTCAAATGTTTCTTATAACTTAAGGCAAGGATTAAAAATGGGTTCAGGATTGCGATGAGGAAGCCATAACATGGATGAGCACAGTTTCTGAGTTGTTTTAATGAATAGAGCCTTACTAGAAAGATTTTAAGAAAATAGGAGGTAGCAGTGTAACAATGTTTTTGAAGACCATTACTGCAAAGAAGATATAAGAAATGTGCCAGGAGCTCGCATAAGAAGTGAGGTCCAATAAAGTGATGTGTGTGTTTTTGTAAATGAAAAAAATAATAGCATGTTATGTATTAAAACAAATGAGCTAATAGACAGAAATAATTTGATGATGTAAAGCATTGCTTTTGAGCAGAATATTAGACAGTAAAGGAGAGATGGGGGCTACAGTTAAAAATCTGAGTGACTTCAGGGGTTCAATGTATAAATTGTCAGGGCACTTTGGCTGTGCCATTTGAGTCGTATCTTATTGAATTTAAATTTGTAACAATAATATTACTCCTTTAGTTTTATTCATCATTGTTTGGTTGCTTAAATAATGTTACAGAGTGAGAAAACATTGGAGATTACCATGTAAAGGACTTCCCAAATTAAACAGATAAGAGTAACCAAATTAAGAGTGTTTGATGCCATGTGATTAAAGTGTTAGACAGTGGGTTATTAACTGTATTGGAACAGAAACACATGAATGAGTTGATGAACAGCGAACATGTACATAGATCAATGAGTTGGAAATTTCAAAATATTTTTATGAAATGACTAGGTACATTGGTCTAGTACAAGAAGGAGCTGGTGGTCAGATTGAGATGTGTAAAATGGAGGTTTTTGGAGGTGGTGCAGGTCTTGGAGATAATGTCAAAGAAGAACATTCTGCATCATTACAATGGAAAATGAACATGAACATCATAAATCTTTCAATTTCTCATTTTACCTTAATATTAAAATTACATTAGCTTTTAGATATTCTGCCCGGAGACTTAAGATCAATGTATATAGTTTTGAAGACCTATTTTATTACATTTAAACAAAACTCAATTTGAAATGTGAACTGTCTTGACCTTAATAACATAAACTATTTTAAATGGCATCCTGAACAGTATTTAGAAGTCATCACACATTTGGTGAAGTTTTTAAGAGATCAAACAGAACAGAAAACAGAAATAAAAGTTTTCATTAAATATATCCACTCCAATGTCTCAAGTAAAATTCCACAAAGAGACATCAGAAAAAATTGACCCACCAATGCTGATAATAGGGAACATGATCTAATCTTGTGGACATACGTGTTTGCTAACATATTTAATATTTAATTAAAATAAATTAACAGTTTTTTGTACAGATATTTGTTATGTCTCTGCTCAAAAGTCAAGGACACAACTCACATTTCTTCAAAGCAATTCTAAAAGGGGCAAAACAGACTAGTTACACGATTGTCTGATTGTCTGAGTGCCAGCTGAGATATTACATAAGTAGTTGAAAATAGTGGTTATCCTGTACATGCTTCAGAAGTTCCTTCCAAATAACTGTTTCTTATGATAAACCTTTAGATAAGAATTAGATGACACAGAGTATAGAGTTTTATTATCTGACAAATTTCTGGAGAACAGACGTGCTGCAGCTTGAAATCAGGTCCATGTGCTTTTCCAATTAATGGAGCAGAGTACACAAAAAACTTGATTGTGTAACAGAGAATGATGTGGACTGCGAAAGGATTTGTGGATGGGGCTGCGACATTCTTGAAAAATAGAGTCCTTGGAGTCCTATGCTATAAATCATGACAATAAATAATGCATAGCTAAGCAGATGTTTAAAGTTTGCACAGAAAATATAACCGATTGTTTGCCATAGCAACAGCCACTCTCATTACATCTCTAATTAACAGATATATTTTTGAACACATTAATTTCCTTTTGATTAGTTCAGTGTAATTGGCATGTATAATGTATATGAGAATTAAATGAGTTATTTTCCTATGAAAATGTTAGTTCTAACATTATCAGTTAAAAAGTCTTGCACAATGTTGATGATTTTGATTTGACAATAACAGTTATAAAGACATTCTCTTACAGTGATCTACTAGTTGGATCACCTGATTCTGCAAATCACACCTAATTCAAATATATAAAATGACATCATCAGATAGTTGCCTATTCTTTACTACTGTAAAGAAACAGTCAGTTTATTCAAGAAATTTTGAAATAATAAATGCACAAATTGGGTAAAGGAGAACCAAAGTAAGTACAATTTTACACCTGAAGAAATGTTCCAGAACATTATAAAATGCAATTCACAAGAAACATTCCTATCTTTCCTCATAAATTATTAGCATCAGCTAATCTTATAAGAACTCATCTGTGAATCTTTTATGGAAATGACAATCTTCTAGTATAACTGAATTTGATTTTTAAAATCTACATAGTTATTCTTTGTCTAAATTTCATTTTGCATCCTGAACATTTTCTCCCTGACATAAAGATGGATTGTGTGTGTGTGTATTTGTGTGTATGTTACTGAAACTACCCCAAATTCTTGTCAACACAGATACAAGAAAAATGAGCCCCAGGTTTTTACAAACACAGATGTGATGAAATTAGCCACTTCATCAACAATGTTTTGATAAGAGCTATAAGACAGATATGTTTCCCAAGGCATTCAAAATGTTGTTTTAAGACATACTCAGCTATGTCTTCATTAAGTTTGTTGTATAAGGGCATTTATGTCACTAAAAGGTTACTATCATCATAAGTGAGAAAGAAGCCCATGAAACAATATCCATTATGATTATCATTTTAAAATTATTATTTTAAAGTATATTTGGAAAATTACAAACTGAATTTATAAAAATAATTATTTCTGTATGGTGAAATTTCAAGCATTATTATGTTTAATTTCCTGTATTTAAATTATAACCAATAAGTACTTATTATTAATAGAAGAATAAATAAACCTTAGCAATTTTAAATGTTACCAAAGTTAACATTTCTTTTATTTCATACAGACTGCATCTCATGTACAATCATGATTATAAATACCCATTAAATTTGCTCCAAAGAGTAAAAAAAAGAAAAGAAAAAAATAGCAATCAGAAATGAATAGTTTTAATTTTTTTCTATGACACCACAATATAAGACAGAAATGAACATTCTTTCCCACTTTGTTCCACATTGTGCTGTTCTGTATTAACAGATTTTGTTTATAAACAGGGTGAATTACAATCTCATTCAGATGAATGCAACTTAGTGTAGTTCTTAAGACTGTGGAATCTGACTGACTTGGGCGAATCTAGATTTTGCCTTCACTATCCCTGTGAGCCTAGCAAATCCCTTAACTACACATTTTTCACCTCCATTTTTCACTTACAAAGTCAGAATAATGACAGAGTTGCTAGGATTTCATGAGTGAATACATGTAAATCCCTTAGCATAGAGACTGGCAAATTGTGAGTTCACAATTCACAGTAACTAGAGTTATATTTATGTTTTTGTTCTTCCTGCTGCTCTTGCCTTTATTATCTGCCTTTAGTGGAATTAACCAAAATTAATCTTTCCTTTGCTCTAATATCGAAATATTTCTGGCAGGACTTCTTTTTACTTTTGACATTCAAATAATTGACTAAATGGTAATGGAAATAAATGCGGAGAAAAATTAAAAGATAGCCCTGACTGGTGTGGCTCAACAAATTGAGCACTGGCCTGCACACCAAAGGGTCACTGGTTCAATTCCCGGACAGGGCACATGCCTGGGTTGCAGGCCAGGTCCTCAGTTGGGAGCACACAAGAGGCAACCACACGTTGATGTTTCTCTCTCTCTCTTTCTCCATCCCTTCCTCTCTCTCTATCTTTAAAAAATATTTGGCTTTACTTGAAGTTTGATGAAACAACAGAAATGTATCTTGAGATCACTATGGGCCAGAAACAATATTAGCACAGCTTTAAATTTAATCTTTACAATAATCCTTGATGAAAAAATAGTATTATGCTTGTTTATAGATGGGTCAATTGTGGAAGTAACAGGTTAAGACCTGCCCAGTGTCTATTATAGTTGCCAGAGCTAGGATTTGGTCTCCTGTGGTCCCTTTCTGTAAACACACACACACACACACACACACACACACACACACACACACTTAAGAAAACAAACAAAAATTTACTATGCTTATTACAGTAATAGCAAACAATTTCAGTCAAACTCAGTGTTATCCATAGAAGAAATGGTAACATAAATCATTGGATATGAGTTCAGGGTGTTTTATATGACGCAAGACAAGAAAAGGATGGTGGAAGCTTGACTTCCATTTTAATATTACAAAGAACATGCATTACTATGATCCTGAAAGAATGACTCTTTATTATATTTGTATCATTTTTGCTTTTTTAATTTTAAGGTGTAAACTTCTCTGTTGTTATGCTCATGGAATCCACAGTCTTATTGAAAAGTACCATCTATAATTCAACATAATTCATTTGTACTTGCAAGTTCCAAAAAATTAATTTATTGTCTTTATTCATGGCATTAAAATAAAGACACATGTTTTAACAAAGCTTTTTTCTTCTTGAATATTGTGTAAAGTGATTATGAAGCACTTCTAAAGCACAATAAAGTTGAATAACTATTTTCATTATAACCAATTTTATCAGGTTATTTAACACATCAGAGAGCAAATCAATATCCTGGTTTAATTTCACTTTCCACTTTCACACAGCTCTAATGCTTACACTTATATTTAGATTTTGACTTACACAAAACCAAATGCTACTAGTTATCTCCCTACTATTTTTTATCTTTATTTGTAAAAGCAATCATACTATTTATGTGCTAGTATTTTGTCTTAACAAACAATTTTTGTGAAAGATTTGCCATTGTCATGTTCTTTTCTGAGAATGTTTTTCAGTGAAACATAAAATACTATTTTTTATGTGCTCAAATATTATCCATATTATTTCTGACTTAATAATGGATTTTATTGTTTGTTTATTGTTTCCTTTGTTTTACACTGCAAAAATTTGAATATATATTTATAAAGTATATAAACATATGGTTGTAGAGAGTGTTCAAAAGCAGGCATCAGAATATACATGATACCAGTAGACAAAACATAATATGAGTATTTAATAACTTGAATAACTTTGAAGGTGTACTTAACCAAAATAATCTTGATACATCCTCATTCTCTACTATTAAGTTCAATTGCTTATTAAGTGTTTTAATAATCCAAGAGACTTTTATGGCAAAAAGTTATTAAAACTACTTGATTTTTAAATTAATATTTGATGTATTATAATTAAATTCAAAATTAATAAAGGACATTTTATTAGCCCTTAATTTTAACTTTAGAAATACTTATATTTTAATATATAATCACTAAGTAATGATGTTACTCAGTTGTACCTATCTTTTTAATAGTATTGAAGATATTGAAATATTCCATGTTGCTTGTTTAGCATTATGTTTTCTTAAGCAATAAATGAGGATTTCCTATGATGTATAAAACTTTCAAGAATAGAATATCAAAGTTTCTTCATAAATGCTCTATGTAATGTTAAATGCACACAGTTTATCTTTAATTTTTCAACCAAACTCTGAAGTAAGGAAATATTTTGACATTGAAATGACTAAGCTACTTTATACTTACAGCTAAATGCAAGACTCTCGTGTAGTTAATTATATGCAATTTATATAATACACATTTTATACAAGTAATTATTAAACTTATTTCTAAACCTAACACAGAGTACTAATATATGAGCTTGCAATATTTCACCATTATTTCAGTTATAGGCACACATGTCATTTACTTACTCAAAAGTCTCATTTCAAAGGAATTTTTAAAATTTGAGAGAGAGAGAGAGAATTGTTGTTTTACTTATTTTTGTTTGATTCTGTATGTGCCCTGACCTGGAGTCAAACACACAACCTTAAGATATTGGAATGATGCTATTGCCCAGAGCTTTCATTAAGATATTTAATAGACAAATGAATGTCTTAACAGGTCCCCAAAAGTCAGCCCCTCTTTCTGGCCCTCCCAAATTTGCTCCTACAGCACTCTTACACATCTCAGTAAATGGGCATGTGTGTTCTTTTTCTACTTTCTAGACCAAAATCTTGGAGCTTTCTCAACTTCTCCCCTTTTGCACAGTCCATCTAAACCACAAGCTTCTCATACTTCCTCTTCTTTCAAGTTCCAACCATTTTTTACCTCTATCTTTAAGCTCTTACTGCAGTATTATAACAGTCTTCTAATTTGTCTTTTTCTCTTTTTATTGATTATCCTCAACTCAACTAAAGAGGATTTCCCACTTTTCTGTTTTCTGTATGTACTCCAATGGCTTCCATTCTTAGAGTAAAAGCATAACCATCTATTGCATCTCACCAGGACTTAACACAGTCTCTCTCTTAATTCTGCCCTCATCTCCTATTCATTCTTTCTTATGTATTAGAGTCACACTAACCTCAAGTATTACTAACCTCCTTGCTCTTTGCACTGTCTTTCTTGTACCTGGAATGTTCTCTCCTGGACCACTACACCGTTCACTCCCTCTACTCCTTCAAGTGTCAGTTGTTCAAAGAGACAACCCAGTCCCCATGTCTCCTTATACTACATTCTGGTGACTTCTCTCCATTTTTCTTACCTCTATCTGATATTTATATAATTTTCTTTTGCTGTCTGTACCCCCTTCATAGATTGAAAGCTAATAAGGATAACAAGATCCCCCCCTTATTTAGTTCATAGAAAAGTGCCTACCACATATCAAATTATTAGTAAAATTTTTTCAATAGAATGAATCAGTTTGAATTCATTCAGATATATATCCAGTAGTATACCTGTGTATAGGAATAAAGTGAAGTACAGACCTTACATTAGATGATTATTTGCACACAGATAACGTTTAAAAATACGAATGGAATTTCTAGAGAATCATCAAGTCCTAGAGATGGAGATAATTACATTTTAAATGTTACAAAACATTTTTTTTACATTATATAACATAGAAATTATGACTGGAAAAAAGGGTGTATGACCATACACACTCATTTTATGTAATAAATATCAAAAATATAGGATCATTTAAGTTTTGTATAGTAAGATGCTTATTTCTTAAAAACAAATCTTAGAAAGCTTATTTTCACAATATCTTTTAAGTTAAGGAAAATGAGGTGGAAGTAAGAATTAAGCGAATAATTTAAAAAACATGTATCTTTGAGGCATGAGCACAGAAAAAAAACATTTACTCTAAAGAGTAAAATTAGAAGAATTCTTAGAAAATCAGCTATTTAGTATCATGGTTATGCTTTCTTAGTCTACTTAAAAAAAACAAAATAAGCTCCATCTTGTACCTCAAATGAAGTCCAGGTAAGAGCATCCTAAAAACATTAAGATGATGTATCTTAATTATATCCATTTGGGTACCTTTTTTTTTTTTTTTTCGCTTTTCCTTACAGTCAGGTCAGTTCAGAGCTATAAAACTTTAAACTAAGTACTTTCTACTGTGAAACAGAAAGCATTATGAAGTTACAAATAATTAACAATAAAGAGGAATTCTTGCTCTAATATATTGAGTTTGAGTCAAAGTATGAAGTTAATTTCTATTTCTTTTTTCACTTATTAGGAAACAAAGTTCACCACCAGTCTACATGATAAACAGACACTTAGGGACAGTACCTGTGTTGGTGTGAACTGAGTTATTTGTATGTTCTATGATGAAAATGAACTGAATATTTAATATATAAATGAGTACAGTAATTTTAAAATGAAAGTTAAATACTTAAAAAAATGTCATTATTTGGTCATTTTTATGTGTTACCAAGGATAGGCAATTGAGCACAGCTATTTGGCCAAACATTTGTCGAGACGTTTATGTGAAGAAGGTATTTTTCAGACATGGTTAACTTTTCAATTAGTAGATTTTAAGTAGAACAGATTATCCTTCATAATGTGTATGTGCCTGATCCCATCAGTTGAAGACCTTATGAAATGTGACTGATGTTTCTTAAAATAAAAGAAAAAAAGAATTTTAACTAAAAACTGAAACATTAAAAGGCTGACTGAGTTTTCAGTCTGAAGATTTAAGAATCAAGACTGTAACCTCAACAACCTCAACTCTTCCTTCAATTTCAAAGCTGCTGGATTGCACTACATATTACAGACTTGTCCCCCACCGTGATCATGTGAGCACATTCCTTAAAATAAGTCTCTTTCCAGAGAAAGGCAAATGCCATATGATCTCATGTATATGTCAAATCTAATGAACAAAATAAACTGATGAACAAAATAGAAACAGAGGCATAAACACATGAAACAGACAGACAGCTGTCAGAGGAGAGGGGGGAGGAAGGGACTGGATGAAAGAAAAGGAAGGGATTAGCTAAAGAGTCTATATGCATGACACACAGACACAGACAACAGTGTGGTGATGGTCAGAGGGAAAAGGGGGTGGGGTTGGTGAAGATGGGCAAAGAGGGAGGGAAATTGGGGACATCTGTAATAGTGCCAATGATAAAAATAAAGAAGAAAAATAAATTTCTGTCTTTTTTTTTCTCTCTCTCTACACACACACACACACACACACACACACACACACACACAGTAGTTTCCTTTCTCTTTTCTTTCTCTGAAGAACCCCAACTAATACATACATTGACTAACTTCTATGTGCCAGGCACTAAGGATGGAGTGATACATGCATCAGAAGTATTTGTTCTCGTAAATCTAATAGTGGCAAATAGCAATAAGCATATCAGGTCATGAAAAGTGCTATAAAATTAACCTTAAGAAAGTAAGATTAGAGAGAATAAACAGAACTGAAGATGAAGCCTAACTTACTTATAATGGTTAGAGAAACCTTCTTTTGTGTGACAACAAAGCTGTGAATAAAGTGTGAAATATAAGTAGGGTTGATTTGGAGGAAGGATTTTGGATTATGGGCAGAGGCAAGAGCAGGTGTACAAAGAAGCCTGGGACCCTAGAGGAATCATAATAAGGCTGATGTGGCTGAAGACAGTAGCAAAGAAGAACAGTGAAAGATAGAAATTTGGAAAGATATTCAGAGACGAGGCAAATTGGACTACCGCCACAGTTAGAAATTTTGATTTTATTCTAAGCTTTTCGAATCTTTTGAATAGGGGAATGATTTAATCTGAAAACACCAATTACTTAATCACCTCAACATGGAAAAAGCCTAGTATGATAGGCAAACACAAATCAAATGCAACTAATGAGCTCACTACATGATGAAATTGATTGTGTGGTGAGGGGTGATGAATAAAAAGGGAGATGAAGTAACATGGGTGAACAATGATTCTATGATAAAGAGAGCATAGTCCCACATTGTACCTATACTGCTGAATCTATTGAGCTGAAGTCCATTCTCAAAATATATGTAACATAGCAATATTCAGATATTATTTCATGTAAACAGTCCTTTCTTTTTAAGGACAAAATTGCCAACCTTCAAAGCTCCTCAGTTTAGCTTTGGATAAAATGTACAATGCTACTCATTCTTTCAGATAAAAATTGAGATTACTCCAACCTTCTTCAATTGATATATGTCTCAAATGTGCAATTTTTTTCACTGCTTTCTTGAAAGATTTTATTGTTATTTAATTTTAGAGAGAGGGGAAAGGAGGGAGAGAAACATCAATGTGTGGTTGCCTCTCATGTGCCCCCAGCTGGGGACCTGGCCCACAACCCAAGCATTTGGCCTGACTGGGAATTAAACTGGTGACCCTTCAGTTCACAGGCTGGCACTCAATCCACTGAGCCACACCAGCCAGGGTGTTTTCTTTAAACTAATTAGTTTAGGATTATTTATCCTCCAGTTTCTGGTGTTCCTTCTCCCAGAGCTTGAGAATCAATCTCCTCTACATATACTCCATCTCTAAAGCTCTAGATAATTGATGGAAAATCAATTTCGAATGTTTTCTAAGACTGGGCCTGAGGAGTTACTCTATAATGACAGCAGTGAGGAGAGGTGAACAGGAAGAGGGAATTTTAATTTCCAATTACCATGGTACTCCTCGTTAACACTGGGCCTCACTCACAACATTCTCCTCCCCTACATTTCCTGTTCTTTGTCTAATTTGCCTCTCAGTATTCTATCTTGTCTCTACCTCAGAATCCTCATAGGACATTTGTGGAGACATGACCAGTTGAGCCATTATTTTAAGAAGAAAAAAGAGAAAGGGAGTTTAAATAGTTTTTTTTTTCAATATAAATGAATCTTAATTTCATTCTTTATATGTGAAAATACCAATCTTGATTCTCTACATAAACTTCACCTTAGACATACTGGGTATTTATTACAGGCATAGGTTGGGTTCTTCTGGAAGTTGACTGAAATTAAAGACTACTAGGAAATGTTTCTGCAGAAGATTTATTAGGAAGTATCATTGGACTCAACACCTGTGGAAAGGATGGAAGAGAGCAGGCATGTGTAAAAGGAGAACTTGATCCGTGATGCATTTCCCGACTATGATTGTGGTTGATCTCTTTGGGAATCTGCAAATAGAATAGTCCCTGAAAGCTGTCATGAGTTCATTCAAGATGGTTTGGCCTTTTCTGCACCTGATTGGCCAATCATTGGTTGTGGGCTACTGGAAAAACAGACATGAGACACTTCTTTTTAGTTCAGGCATCTCCAAAAAGCCCTGAAAACTAAAGAAAGTGTTCTAACATCATTCTCAGTAGCTGAAGTAACAAATTTTTTATTCCTGCAAAGAAATTTGAGCACTGTATTGTAGGGGCTTCAGCTATGTCTTATAAGAAGTTCATTCATGCTCTAAGGCCTCTGCTGGAGGCCTGAAAAAAAATTTGCAAATATTTGTTGCTAACATTTTGGGTAATAGCCTTTTAACATTGTGAGATTTCTCTTTGCAGGGCTTCATGCACCTGCAGCCCAACATCTCGTGGCAGTTATACTTCAACCAAGTACAACCCCAGTTCCTGGAATTAGCAGCCCACAGATATGTAACCTGATTGTAACGGATCCTGCAGTCAGAAACTCCCAGCCTCAAATTCTGCTTTATAAACCCTGCCCTAAGCCCCATTCGGGGTCAGTACCACTTTGGAGACATAGTCTCGGCCTGGCTGCCGACAATAAACTTTTTGCTTTCCCTATCCATTGTCTCCGAGTGGTTTATTCTCACTGAATTTGCTGTAAAGTATTATGACATGCATCACAGAGTGGAAAAAAGGTGCTAGGGGACAGGTATATGATTATCTTTCAGGTAAATGATGCCCATAGTTCTTAGAAAGAAAAACAAGTGTCAATGAGAGAAACAAAAAACCAATAGAGCATGCATCTATAAAATTCAAAAAAAAAAAGGATAGTTTTATTATGAGAGTCTTTTTAAATGTTCTATTCCTCTTTTTTTTTTTTTTTTTTTTTTACTTAATGGCTTTCCCCCAATTGTTCTTTTTAAAGAAATTATTTGTTTACTTTTAGAGAGATGGGAAGGGAGGAAAAAAGAGAGGAAGAGAAACATCAATGTGTGAGAGTTATATCAACCAGTTACCTCTTGCACACTCCCATCTGAGAACTGGACCACAACTCAGGCATGTGTCATGACCAAGAATCAAACCAGTGACCTTTTGGTTTGCAGGCTGGCACTCAATCCACTGAGCCACATCAGTCAGGATACAAATAATTGGTTTTAACAGATAAATTAGAAAAATCACAAAACGTCTATATAAGGGTAGGCAAAAATAAGTTTATAGCTGTGAGTATGCAAAACACAGTTTATTTCTGTATTATTATTGCATTATTTGTTTGTATTATAACTCTAAACCTATTTTTGCCAGTCCCCGTATTGTTGCCTTGGGAACAGGCAAGAAGAAGAAAACAGTGGGATGTTATTCTATTGTTTTTTTTTGTGCGTGTGTGCTTGAATCTGGATAGGAGGAAGACTGCTGGCAGAAGAGGCAATGCATGGTGGGAGATTACTTTCCCAGGTTCAGAAGAAAACTCAGTGAATTGCTATGAAGCCTTTTTGAACACACACAAGATTCCTAAGAAGTTGTACATGCAGAAGTATAAAGTTCTTTACATGCAGAATCCATGAGTTTCTGTCTTTTCTCCACTCTTCTGATCAACTGAAACATTTCAGGAACAATAAATGTTTTATAACTACAGCCACATCTGCCGGATTAAAGTAACCAATGTCCCTGACAGGTATTTCTTACATCCTAAATTAAAACTGTGAGAACAAGCATAGTGAATTTTATTATACAATCTATTAATGTTTCAGAATTATAGAGTACAAAAAAAAGGAATCAAGGATCCTGCAAAGTCAATATAGATGTTAAAATATAATTTGTTGAATTGGCATGAAGATCAAATCATAAGTTTCAAATAAATAAATGTTAAACACATACCAAACATTTCAACACATTAATTAATTTCTGAATCAAAGAACATTTGAGAAGCTAAAATTCTCATAAAATGGCAAATTGATGGGTTAGATTAAAAAGCAGCTGCTTAATGTTCAACAAGACTATAAACATTATCTCCAGGTTTATTTGCTCCATAAGACATAAATTTCATTTCTACTGAACAAAAAAAAGTCTCTAAATTAACCTGTGAGTTCTCTAAGTCTGAGAATTTAATTATAAATAAGCAATAAAATAAATATATTTCCTAGACCCTAGATAATACTTAAGTACCTTAACCTCATAAACACTTAAAAGATGAATCCATGTTGAAGTTCCTGATCATTTTTCTGACAAAGATTCCATATAAAAGTATAAAGAAATAATTTATTTCAAATTTCAAGATCAATTAACAACACAAAGAGTTATGAAAACAACTGTGATCTAAAGAAAGAATCACCAATAGTTGTAATTCAGTGATAAATACAGATTAAGAGAATGCTACTATGGTTTACCATTTAAATTCTTTATGTGAGCCTTTGAAAAGTTCTAGTTAACAGTATACTTTGGCCCATGAATATCTGTATTAAGGCACCTACAACACTTGTTTTTTTGGTGCCCAGCAGCATTTTGTGGTGCAGCCAACATTTTAATAGATATTTACCTAAGAGAACAAGGTGCTGCTCAGTTTTAAACCAGGAAATGAAGACAAGACACCTGTGATTGGAAAGGGAAGAAACAAGCTGTGAGGTAGAGCATGGGAAGGAAATAGAAGGCAAGTCATCTTCAAAAACAGTAAATGGCCCAGAATGGAAAGTGGGGTTGAACTTGAAGAAAGAATAACGGGAATATTAACTCATGGCTTACCTTCTTTACATTCATTCAATTCTGCTATTTTTGGCTTTCAGATATCATCTCAAATCTTTTCTATAGAAAAAGTCCTTCACAGATCATGTCAATCCAGAGTGAATTTTAGATTTCAAAAATTAATTGATCTTACTGCTTTTGTCTTTTATTATTCATTCAGTTTTATAAAGTTTAATATATTTAATTTTAGAAATGTGTGCCTAGCATCTTAAAGTATATTTTAAGTGTTTTGAGTTGAGACACCATGTAGCTTGATATATATATTATAACAATCACAGAACAGAGTTTAGATAATTGTTTTTAATGATTTGTAGGTGAAAAGTATAGCTACAAAGAGATAATGTGCCTGAGTGTAAGTTATAGACGGAATGGAGTTGAACATGGGAATAAGGCTCTCTAACCCCAACACAGTTATTTTCACAAATTTTTATTAACTTCTTCTCAAAATAAATATCCCTGTTTTTAAAGGGATGTTCTAAACCAGTTTCTCCAGGTTTCCAGTTTTTCTCGTCTTTAGATAAAGCTTACCTTAGGTTTTTAACATTTTATCTCTGTTAATAGTATTAAAATTTACTTTTATTCACATATTACATATTAAAATATAACAACTTTTTGTGTTCGTTACCACATTGCAACAACCATATGAGAAATGTTCCCTGACTCAACTCACAGGTAGATAA
Organism: Furipterus horrens; assembly: GCF_987537825.1. Lineage (NCBI taxonomy): Eukaryota > Metazoa > Chordata > Mammalia > Chiroptera > Furipteridae > Furipterus > Furipterus horrens. Next base: position 13,059,879 of record NW_028327182.1, read on the forward strand.
AGCTACATAGATTTGGGGAAAAATTTGGCCAAGGTCACAAAGATAGTAAATAAGGGAGAAAATTTTTGATAAATGTAAATTCCTGGAACTGCTTACCATAACTGTGCCACCTCGAACTTCACATATGTTGTTCTTTATGTCATTTGCCTACTTTACTGTCATATCCACTGTTCTTTCCTTTTGGGAAATGCCAACACATTGACCATTCCATTGTTTCATTGTCCATAATTGTCATACTGTCTGTAATTCCTTCCCTCCTTATTAGAAACATCTTCTCACTCGTACTCACATATATTCTTAGCTTCTGTGGTTACTAGTGCTCACCAGTACCTGATTTTCCTCTTTGTGCGAGCACACAGCTATTGTACTTCTTGGTGGCCTTGTAATTGGGCTGGGGATGTGACCTGCTCTGGTCAATGGGCTGCATTGGAAATTACCCGTATGATATCCCCTCTGAAGCATTTCAAGTCATTATGGAATACCCTAGTGCTTCTTTCTCCCTGTTGGGTTGGCAGAGAAAGTTGAATCACCAAATAGTACAGCCAAAGCATGATGATGTCCTGTAATCTTGGGTGTCTAAATCACAATTGAGAGTAGCCCTTTGATGACATGTGACTGATATACAACATCATTGAGAAATAAAGAATTTCTGTTAGGTCTGTGATTTTGGTATTGTTTGCTCCTGCAGCACATCCTTGGCAATCCTAGAATCATTCTTCCATAGATCTCTCCCTTTTAAGTGTTTACCTGGAAAACCTTTTTACTCCGCTTACATGAACCTCAGCATTGGACGAGGCTTAAATAAACACATATAACCTCTATGTCTAGTCCCACATTGTAATCTGAATTCTTAAATAGGATCTAAAAACCAAGCATCCAGTCTATTATATTTTTACCAGTCTTATATTCCATTCTCTGAAAAAGCAAGAACACATCTCTTCCTGTCCTTGTAAAACTCCTACTACCTTCTCCACATTCTCACCTGATGATGTCTTTTCTGATTTCTCTGAAGTGTAGAAGTAATTTGAAGGAATTACCGCAAATAAGTACCACCAAATTGAATGTTTTCTCAGTTTCTTTATCTAAATTTTTCACCTTATTCTTTGGATCGATGGTTTTTAATCCTACCACAAAAGTAGTTTTCCACTTCTGTGTCATAACTTATCTTGTTTTGCTAATTGATTCACTTGTTTCTTCTTCTATTCAAGCATTGATTTAATACCTCTCTAGAATAATTCTAATTTCTCACAAACATATAACCATCCCAAACAAAACGATACAATAGCAACACCAAAACAAAAATCCTGTTTCCTAATTTTTTTCCCAATAATAGTTCCCTTTCTCTTTACATGGAAGTCTAACACACAGTTATCTTTAACTCTTAGAGCATGACTATGGACCCTCAAAGTCTCAGTTCTTAAACCCTAGCCTCTCCTTCCCACTGCCTATCATTGTAGCAACCACAGTGGTCTCTGCTTATATAAATCACATCATACATTCAATTGAACACAATTCTAAAATAGTTTTCTTTAACACTTGAATAAAGCCCACACTCCTTATTATAGACTACAAGGATGTATAAGATCTAGCCCTTGCCCACCATTTCAATTAATTTTTCTATGATCATCATTCTTCTCCAATCGGGTTCTTGAGTACACTATGATGATTTCTACCTTCAAGTTCATGAACACACTTTTTTGTATGCTGACTAAAATATTTTTCTCCAACTTTTTTTGAAAATTATTTTATTTATTTATTTTTAGAGAGAGGGGTAAGGAGAGAGGGATAGAAACATTGATGTGTAGTTGCCTCTCACGTACCCCCAACTGGGGACCTGGTGTGCAACCTAGGCATGTACCCTGACTGGGAATTGAACCAGCGACACTTGGTTCACAGGCTGATGCTGAATCCACTGAGCCACAGCAGCCAGGGGTTTTTCTCCAACTTTTTTTATAGCTTTCTCCTAGGCATCTTCAAGTCTCTGCTCAAATATCTCATTCTTAAAACTATTTCCTAAACACACTACCTAAAAATAGTACTTCATAATAACATCTAAATGCAAATATCTCTTCTTTGTCCGTGTTCTGATGCTTCTTTTGTTTTCTTTTAAATATGTATTATTTCCATAACATGCAGAAAGATAATTACAAAAATTTCTAATCCATAGGTTTCCCACGGAAACTCTCTCTTGGTGGGCTTCTGTAAAATTTAGGGCCATAAAATCAAAGAAATTTTGTGTATGTATGTGATATTCAAGAGGTGGAGGAAAGGATAAGGGACAAAAGCTTTGCACAGATGAAGGTAATATAGTAAAGCTTGTTAACTTTTGTGAAATATACAATAATTTTCCCAGCAGGGTCTCAAAGTGCTATGAATTTTTTATGATGTATGACATCTGATGATGATTAAGAATATTATCAGCACGCTGAGAGCTCTACTGGCCAATAATAATTCCTCTGCTCCTTCTGTTGTGTATAATCAACTTTCTAAAATAAAACCTTCAAGCAGGTCTTCCTTATTCATCTACATAGCAAATTCTGATTTACCTTTATATTGATCTCTCTCTGAGTGTCTCTCTATATTTTGTTTTAATTATTAGCATCAACTAAGTTACTGGATTTGGAAAACAATTTAGAATATAACTAACAACTCTATAACATACTTAAGACAATCCTACATAGATTAAAGTGTTTGGAAGCCTATATTAAAAAAGTATAATTTGCAACCTAGAATGTATACCAGATGGAAAAATCAACAGCACGATAAAATTCTTCTATTGTATTACCTTAAGTAAGTTTTGAAGATGCTAAACCTTTAGCTATTTTCTTCTTACTAAACATCTTTTTCACTTTTAAAATTTCATCAGTTGAAATAAAATGAAATATAACCCAAGTATTTTCCCTTTCTTTTATTATGCATATCTATTATATTTAGATCTGTATACATCTCTTTTTCCACAACAGCTTTCATTTCCAAACAAACATAAAATGGAAAGACAGCTAAATTATAGTAGCAAAGTAATTAAGTTTAAAAATGTATTCCTGCCATACTTTTTTTCTTTTGGGGTTTTATTATTGTTGTTGTCAGAGTTGATACCTAGTATCTTCTCTAGTTGAAAAAAATGCTATTCCAGTTGTATAAAATTACATTTTACATACCACATTTGGATTTACAATATGCAAAAACATCTGAATGAGAAGAAATGAACCAGAAAACCAGTACCAAAACAAAACAAAATAAAACAACAACAAAAAAAGTAGTAACTATATGTAACTATATATCAAACTATAGCAAGAGTAATTTCTGGCAATAAAGTATATTACTTTTGTGTGTATCTATCTCTCTTTCTCCCTCATTTTATTTATTTATTTTTAAACTGGATTTAGAATTGTTGGAGAAGTCAGCTCTTCTATTGGTTCATTGGCTATTTATTGCATGGGCTTAAAAAAATATTCTTACCCTTGCCAGATTGCTCAGTTGATTGGAATGTCATCCCATACACCAAAAGGTCGCAGATTTGATTCCGTCAGGGCACATACGTAGGTTGCAGGTTCGATCCCTGGTCCTGGTGAGTATGAGAGGTACCTGATTGATGCTTTTCTCTCACCTTGATGTCTCTCTCTTTCTCTCCCCTTTCTTCTCTCTTAGGAAAATCAATAAAAACATATTCTCAAGTGAGGAATAAAAATTTCTGAATCTTCTGTGCATCTAATAAATACTAAAATCAGAATAACAATTCAGGTGTGTTTCATAGTAGCTAATACCACTTAGATATACAGTTAAAATTTTAAAAGCGTAACCAAATATGAAAAAGATAAGTGATAATTGAAATAGTCATTTGTGATGACTTTGAATTATCCTAGTTTATCAAAAGTACCATTTTAGAGAAAAAAAAAATCCTAAAATGATAATGCTAGCAATATGTAATTATTTCAGTTTTATGATAGCTATAGTGATTAAATGAATAAACTTAAGAGGCACATAGAGGATATATTTTGGTTATTTAGAATCAAAGTTAATATATTTTTTAAAATTAACTGATATAAACAAAATTTTATCGTTACTCCCATTTGTAATGTTTCACAATATAAAATGATGTTACAACCAATGCCATTTTGTGATAGACAAGAAACTTAATTTGTATTTAAACGTGTGGTGATAAATGAAAACACATCAACTACTGTGAAAAGTGATTCTTCACACAAAGCACTCCTTAACTGTTAGTGACTGTTTAAAAAGCATCGATTTATGCCTCAATGACAGAATTCTAAATCATTGTTACATTGCATAATATATGAAAAATCAAGAAAAACAAATTAAAAGCGCTGGCACAATGACTAAATCTAATTGAGTTGGTAAGAGAATCCTAAATCTGGAAGTTTTTTCAAAGGAACCAGCAATCTGAAACCCAGATGTTAAGGGAGGTAATTTAAGTTTATTGAGTGCCTTGAGGCCCCGTGCTAAGAGCTTTCCCTTCCTTTCATCATTTAATAGGTCTACCCTTACCAGAGATCATTATTCTTATTTAGAGACTGTTAACCTAGCAAGAATCTAGAAAATTTAAGTAAACTTTCCCAGCTTGTTGGAAAGAGCCAGAGCTCAGATCTAGGTATGTCCCTATAAAGACTTGAGTCTTATAAGTAAGAAAGTATTTCCTTGATGGTTTCTTGGCAATGCACATAAGGAAGTTCACATACCCCTTGATATGCGTGTGTCACACAAATTCATGGAGTCTCAATATTGTGCTGAGATATCCCATGAAGCTTCATACTGTTGGTAGATCGAAATACAGTAACTGGGAAAAAATTAATCAAACGAAAAACAACAGTAACAACAATGAGTAAAAACAAGACAGTTTGTGGATAATAGCTCTACTGTTCTATGTCTTTTACCATACTACATACAATCATTAACTTTGGTATATAAACTTTCTTGAAAACACATCCACTAGAATTTCTAATATTCAAAGGAATAAAACAGTAAAGGCAGCATCTCAGGTTTTATTTACAAATAATAGGAAGATACTAAAAGTTGATATGTTTCAATACAGTGTCAATTAAAAACTGCACATATTAAAATACAGAAGATGGAATAACAAAATGACTAAATGTTGAGAAAGTAGTTGTATATTTTAAAAATTCTTATTTTATTTTACAGACAAGCAAATAAACTATCACACTTTTAAATTAGAAACCAGCTACCCCAAAATCCTCACTAAAAATTTGCAAGGATTTATTAAAGGTAGTATGATAATTGATAAAAGGTACACATAAGACAATGATCTATGATAATAATTAAGCTGTAATGAGCAATGCAGTATGTAGATTGATAGTCTATAACTGAGTTTGATATTTGGAATTTTAAATTAGATTCTTCCTGTGACCCAGGTATTTTTACATTTATAACTGGAAGTTGATCCAATGGATCCACAGACCTATATTTTACAAGTATCTGTAATTAATTTTCATTTCATGCAAATGATTTTGCATTATAAGTGACTACAGAAATGTATTTGAAATACTTTTCTGCTCTCCAGACAATTTTCAAGAGGAAATGTAGCCCATTTGCTCAGTTTTGGGTATCAAATGTCTACAATTGTCAAGATACTTAGCTATAAGGATGCATCTACTCTAATAAGCAGGTGAGTGCACACAGATACTCATTCATGAAGGTTGATGCCGTGACTGTGAAAGGCTCTCCTTTCCTGCCCAGTGAAGCAATGTGTATCATCCGACTGAGTAAGGAGAATTGGAACTGTTCTTAACGGTGCCTATCGTATTCTGTAGATGAGAGAGAAGAGTTTTGGAGATGCCCTCATCTTATTCACTTAACCAGGATGGAAGACAAACCATTTAATTTACTCATAGGAATATCAGCATTAAGGAACTGAAGGGTGAATGGAATTTCCTCTCTCACTTACCTAGATTTAAATGAAGATGAGAACCAATACACTTTTTTTGGTATTATTTTTCATTCAGGTGGAGAAAATATACCAATGCTTTTTTCACCTTTTTTGCATCACTGGTTTTATGAACATCACTGCTCTTTGAAATTGTAGGAAAGAGAAATATATTTTTATTCTACACTTTAAAGTTTTGGGTTAGGAACCCTGAAACAAAAGACGTATTCACCAAAGAAAACCATACAAATTTATTTAATAGAAGGAAAGGAGCACTCGAAAAAACAATTGAACCTGAGCGATGTTAAGCCAGGTTTGATGAAGCGTGGAAAGTAATGAGGAACTTCAGTAAGACCAAAGGGATATGAGCTAAGTGCAGTAAACTGGGACACCTTCAAGAAGACTTTATTTGTTCAGGTTCTCCTCAGTGTCCCTATGTCTTGGAGATAAGGATGGTCGTTTTCTCTGGCAATAGGGAGAGTACCTCTCACGTGAGAGTCTTATGATCTTTTCTATGTTAGAAATGCAGGGAAATGTCAATTGTTAAGTCCTGCACTTGCCTTTTTTTCAAATACCTTCAGCTTAAAATATTTAATATGTCACAATGTCATTTTGGGAGATGGTGTATTCTGAAACCCATGAAGACAAAAATCTGGAGTACTATTTTAAACCTATTGTCTAATGAGCATCACATATATACATTTAATTTTTTAAAAACAAAGTAAAATAAGATGGGTTTTAAAGAGCAAGTAACAAATCTGGCTATATAGAGTTCATATCATTCTTTCAGCACTGATATCTGTGATAAGAAAGATCATTGTGAACTATGCAATATTGCCTCAGCACCTTATGTGTTGACAATTTTGAATATTAGATAGCATTAATTTCCATATTTTCCTGGATTATCTTTTGCTATGTTCAAAAATTTTAAGAACAGCAGGCTTATAAATTAACAATACTTAATGTGTTCTAGAAATCACTTTACACAATTTAGAAAACATTGTTATTTTTTAGTATAAATAAAAAATAAGTGGTTTTGTGGGCAAAATATCTTCCATATAAATAATTATTTCATTAAAAAAACATAAAATAAATATAAACATAAAATTTAAGAACATAAATTCTGAAAATACTTCAGCTTTTAACGCATTATGTAAGTTTGCTCTTGACTTGATCTAATAGGTAGTAATCATTAAACTATGATTTATGTTGTTGCTACTAATCTAGACAGAACATTTCATATCTTTCTACTTAAAACGTTATTTTATTAGTAAAGAAAATCAATAATACAATATTTCAATGTTTTTTTTAATTATAATAAGAAAGTTTAGAATTCTTACCTAAATTATCTTTATAAAAATTAAAATTTTGTATTTAATAGTAAGTGGTAGTGAAATTACATTAAACTGATTTTTCATGAAAAATTACATGACAACTGTAAGCAAATTATATAACATTATAAAGTAAAACACTACCTCATATTTGTTAATAAACTACTAAATAGCCATATAACTGATTATTGTCTTTGTTAGTGTAACTTTAAATTATTATTACATAATTTTGCATAATATTAAAAATACTTTTATAGAGAAAGTGAGTGCTAAATTAATATAGAAAAATCAAAATTTATAGCTGATAAAGTGAAGCCAAAGTATAGTAAAATTATTTATATTGGTCATGCTGAAGGATATTGGAGTAAACAATCCAAAAATAATGAATATTAAAAGATTCTGAATATGAAAACTTTATTGTCCGTTGCTATAGACAAAGTTTGTGTCCTCCTTCAAATTAGTGTGTTGGCACATAATTCTCAGTGTAATGATTTTTGGAGCCCACGCCTTTGGGAAGTAATTAGGCCATAAGGTGCCCTGACGAATGGGCTTAGTGCCTTTATAAGAGACCCTAGAGAGTTCTTTTGCTGCTTTCTCCACATGAAACAACAGTCTATGAGCCAGGAAATAGGGTGTCATCAGACACTGAATCTGCAACTGCCTTGTTTCTAACTTCTCAGCCTTCAGAGCTGTGAGAAATGTATTTCTGTTGTTCATATGCCACCCAGTCGATGGTATTCCATTAGAGCAGCTTGAATGAACCAAGAATATCTGTGATACTGGTCAAGTTAATAGACAATTAGGCAGCGTTCATATCTCTCCTTTTCAAGCATGGAAACTTTTTGAAATACAAAAAAATGGAAGCTGAAATTATTTTTCATGCAAGTGTTTCAAAAGTTGGACTTCTCAGATAGTTGATAATGACAAATAAATGGTCCTCATCAATAAATATAGCTTTGTAAAATAATTTGCTCTCCTGTCACTGTTTTTTCTTTTTTATGACAATATTTGAGTACATTTACTTTCCAAAGATGCAGAGCAATTCCCCAGACTTCTTTGTTCCTACTTATTAGAGCCAGTATGTACCCAACAAAAGCATAAAAATATGAATAAAGTTCAAAGTCCAATATACTTAAGAATTAATCTCCCCTCGCTGGTGTGGCTCAGTGGATTGAGCATCGACCTGCAAACCAACTGTTGCTTGTTCAATTCCCAGTCGGGGCACATGAGTAGGTTGCATGTCAGGTCCCCAGTTGGGGGTGTGAGTGAGAGGCAACCACACAGTGATGTTTCTCTCCCTCTCTTTCTCCTTTCCCCTCTCTCTAAAAAATAAGCAAACAAACAAATAACTAAATAATTTTTAAAAATTAAAAAAAAAGAATTAGTCTCTACTGCTTTGAAATTGCCAGTTATTTTGACCAGTGAGTCATGATTCACATTTATGATCTTGCATGCACTCACATATACATACATATGTGCTCACAATAGAAAAAGGTATCTTACAATCTTTGTAAAAATTACTCACAAGGAAAACCCTTTGGAATTTATTGATCACATTTATCAAGTAAGTTACAAGAAAAGATCATCCATCTAGTAAGAATGACAGTAATCTTTTTGAATGAGACAAAGTTTAAAAAGAAGAATGAAAGTTTACTAATGTACAATGGTGTTTATTATACATTTCCAGTAGTTGGCATATATATGCATGCCATTACAGTAATTATTTTTCTGATACCAATGCACCGATGAAAACAAATTAATAAAAGGGTCTGTTTAGGATAATTTGTTCTGGGTGGTCCAGAATTATAGTTAATCTAATTTAGACATATTCTGAAGTCTTATTTATACTCCATTACAGAACAAAGACTTCAAAATGAGTGAAATACTTGAAACGGACATATAAAGATCACTATTGTTAGGGAATAGTTGATAATAAGTAACACATTCTAGGCTACCACATTGTGCCAATAAATAGGACCAACCGAAAATAATTAGCTCAATTGCGTATGTTGCATTCCTTACCATTTATTATTGAGATTTAAGACTGATGTTGCTTAATTTCATATATTTTACCTTATTTATGTTTTCTCAAAGTTAAATCCAAGTCATGTATTATGTTAAGTGTCAAGAAATAAGACTGTCCCTACATAAAAACTGCGTTGTTTTTGTGAAAGTTGCAATCTCTTCTAATTAGATAAATATAACGGAGAGAACGTTAGCTGTCATAAACGTTCAGAAGCAAGTCTTTTCAATATTTATTAGAATTGCCTGGTGTTAATTTTTAAAATTGTGACAGGTATGCATAGTTTTCAGCATGTTTTCCCTTTATAGAAATAATCTTGGAAACAACAAAAAAAGGAAAAAATAATAAAAAGATGTATATTTGCTATTTGACTCCAATGGAACTCTTCTGTAAACTGTCTTTCAGCATTTAAACATTGAAATTGACCCTGACTATAGCATCAGTCACCTCATCATGACTCCATTTTTTAATCTCTTCCACTTTGAAACATATGGGCAGTTTCTTGTGGAAATACAAAACGCTAAAATTTTAAAACCAAAGGCAAAAGGAAAGCGTGTCTCAAGTGAGGGAAAGCATGTGGGGCTTTCTAGCACGGGACGGGGAGAGAGGGTAGCCTGCAGCTGGAATTAGCCACTTTCAGGTCACACCGTCACTTGCCAGCTGAAGGTTTGCAAGCATTTCAAAATCGAAAGCGTTTATTTTTCAACAAGTCAGCAGTTCGTAACAAATGCCCACCTATGCGCACCCTTTAGGCGGCATCTTAATTATTGACGAGTTTACTAACTTGCTGACAGTCAAGTTTTTTCTGGTTCCAAGCTTCTAGTATACAAATCTTCAACTGCTCCTTCATGAGAGTGAAAGCTTTTTTAACTGCCTCCGATATTTCATCAATAGACAATTGAAAAGAAAAGAAAAGAGAAAGGGAAAAGGAGTAAATTACTTCACAAAATCTCTGTGGGATGTATCACATAGACTAGACTAACGGATACCTCTCTCACCCATACAAATGACAAAGCTGAAAGTTACAGATTTCATTTCTGAATATAACATTTTAGAAAGAAGCATTTGTAAATAATAATAAAATTATATAGTTTAAATGATGAGCTTCATGTTTTAGAGATAGACTTGGTAATGAAGCTTATTTCAGGAAGTAATTCTAATTAATATGTTCTTAAATACATTGCTTTAGTAAAGCAAACTATTAATCAAGTACTTTAGATACATTACTAGTATTATGTGTTAATTCAGATAATTAGGCACTACTATGTGACTATAGGCCTAATAACATTAGCCATTTTTTTTTATGATATAACATGCCAGAACAGTTTTAGAAGATAGAATGTCCCTGAATTCTCAAGTTATTGAGTATCAGTCAAGGGGGGATGAGAAGGGGGATAATCGATGTCTTAATATCTCTGTTGTAGTCTATTTCTAGGTTTCCTACCCTTGGTGTTAAGGACCTTTTAAGCTTCATCACCATTTGCTGTGATGGATTGTCCTATGATTCATAGGATGTTTAGCATCATTCCTGGCTTCAACTCACAGACCAGTAGTCTCCCTCACCAGGTGGTGACAACCACAAATGTCTCAATTTTTTTTTAGACATTGCCAGATGTCTCCTGGGTAGGGTAAAGGAGTCAAAATTATCCCTGTTGAGAATCACTGCTTTAGTGAATGGAAATTCAATGACACATACTAGAACAAAGTAGAAAAAAACAACTATGTCCCTAAGTTTGCGGAACATATTGATTCTGCAATCCAGTGACTAAAAGACTGAAAAATAAAATTATTTTTAGTGCTAGGGTATGAAATGTACATCATCAAATTACAATCAATCACATGACTTTCAGCTAAATTTTCTTAAAACTAAATTTATTGGAGTGACATTGGTTAATGAAATCATATATGTTTCAGGTATACAACTCTACAATACATCATCTGTACATTGTATCATGTGTTTAAACACCCCGAGTCAAATCTTCCATTGCCGTCCATGCCCCCTTTACTCTCTTCTACCTTCCCCCATAACTCCTTCCCTATGACAATCACCATACTCTCATCTGTGTCCATGAGTCTTTCTTTCTCTTTCTTCCTGTCTTCCTTCCTTCCTTCCTTTTCTTTTCTTTTCTTTTCTTTTCTTTTCTTTTCTTTTCCTTTCTTTCTTTCTTTCTTTCTTTCTTTCTTTCTTTCTTTCTTTCTTTCTTTCTTTCTTTCTTTCTTACTTACTTTCTTTCTTTCTTTCTTTCTTCTTTTTTATTTTGCTTAATTCCTTCACCTTTCTCACCCAGCTCCCTACTTCTTCCGTTCTGACAGCTGTCAACCTATTCTCTGGATCCATGAGTCTGTTTTCACCTTGTTAGTTAGTTTATTTTATTCATACAGGGTCTACCTATAAGTTAAGTCATGTGGTACTTGTCTTCCTTTGACTGGTTTATTTCACTTAGAATAATGCTCTATAGGTCAATTCATACTGTTGCAAAGGCTAAGATTTCCTTATTTTTTATGGCTGAGTAGTATTCCATTGTATAAATGTAGCACAGCCTTTTTATCCACTCATCTACTAGTGGGCATTTGGCCTGCTTTCAAATCCTAGCTATTATAAATAACACTGCTATGAACATAGGGGTACAGGAATTGTATATATAGATTAAGTGCATAAATTTTCTTCAAATTCCATTTTTGTTATTTGGAATCGATTACTTCCAATAATTTGAATTAGACTTCCCTTATGAATTCTTGGGTCTTTAGTCAATGAATGGTGAACCGCTGCTTATAGATTAGTATTTTCCATGAATAATATCACATTTATCTTTCAAGAAATATTTTTAAAAATCAGATAACTGATTACGTTGCTTAACTAATACAGATCCAAGTCACATATTGATTGGTAGTTAAAAACAGAACTACTTCTCCAATCAACTCAAGCATGGAAGATAAATAAACCTCCAAAAAACCTCTAAAAATAGTATTCAAACATTCATTTTATGTCTTCAAAGACAGTCATGATAGGGCTTCAATAAATTTGACTTTACTCATGATTTGGTATATTATGTGAACGTTTTATGGGTTTATGCAGAAGTGTCTGTATATGGTTAGGATACAAAATAGAAAATAGTTATTTTAGTTAGATTCTCAGAGCAATAAGAAATTGCCCAAATTCAGAAACTCTACTGGACTGCTAACTTTGTTTTCATGCAAGGCCAAATATGACTAAGTAGGAGAAAATTGTGGAAAGATTTTATTGTCATTTTTGTTTCATATTATTAAAAATATCATAATTTAAAAAAAGCATGATGTTAATAATTCCAATATTTTTAACTTATCTCAAATATCTAGCCTTGAGAGTAATTAAAAAACATTACTTGTTATATTTTAGTGTGATTTAAACATAACTTCATTCATGAGTTGCCTCATTTTGAAAATGTAATACATGAACATATGAAAATATTATATACCCTTTCTATAATTCCAGCAAAATTATGTTCTAAAGCCATCTGGTATTATATCAACTCTAAGTATTTGAGGTCTGTATTGCAGTTTTATTCTTCTCACTGATTTAAGAAAAAATAATACTTGCAAAACTTCCTCTAACTTATATAAAGACATATTTTTAAAGGTTTAGAAAATCAGCCATTCTTGATATCTATAAGTCGAAGTTTAGAGTATTTATTTCATATATGCAATCACTTATGTTTTGTTTATTTTTTACTCTTTAGCATTATGATAAATTTGTTCTACTCATTATGTATGTTTAATATATTGGTGTCATTGTTCTTGTTCTCATTTTGTGCCTTGATTTTACTATACAATGAAATAATCAAAAGTACCTTTCTACTTCCAACCAATTTTTATAATCTTATCTTTTATAATCTTATCTCCTGCTATTTCTTATTACCTGTTTTTTAATAACTAAGTTTTAATTTCTCTGAGCCTCAGCACACAGTGTTTATTTTGGCAAATTATGTAATTCTTTTCTCAGCAATAATGCTAAATGCCATTTCCTCTGCTTTACACTGAGTCGTTCCTTCTTAATATTTCCAAAACTTCACCATTGTTCAGCCATCATATAACTCAAGGAGTGGATTTTCTTTGCTTAATTTGTAAAACAATATAGTATGTTCACAGTGCTCACTAAATCTTAAATCAATAAGCAAATGAATAAATGACTATTAAATTGACTTATAAAGTCACACAGAGCCTTGAAGATCATTTTTGAATGATTTACTTGCATTTAAAAGTAGTAAGGAATCCATACAAGCTATTGATGATATGAGTTAAAAGATGCTACCTATGTATTTTGAAGAGTAACTGATGGAAAATTGACAACTGATGGGAAATTGACATATGATGCGATGAGGAAGCAAGGCAGAATAATAAAACTGAAGACTATAGAAAACATCTAGGCAAAATATAATGAGGATTGAATTATGTCAGTGACAGCAGTGATGACAAAAAAGAGACAGAGAAACTGTGTGTCTTTGTATTCCCAAAATCTAGAAAAAGTGCAATTATATATTAATTTAAAGCTTAATAAGGGCCAGGTACCAAATTAAATACTTTACATACTTTATCTCATTTAATTGTTAGGCAACTTTATGTAATAAGCCTTGGTAGTCCTATATTGTAAATAAACAAACTAGTGTTTGTAGGTACCAATTTAATTCATGTTAAAAGTTATTGATAAATCACCAATTGCAGTTTCAACATTAAAGTTTTAAATAGATAATCATTAAAATGTATTTGGCTAAAGTGAAAAAAGTCAGAAAGGGATCTAAACCAATGTTCTTGCCTGTTTTCTACCTGTCCTGGGAGTCAGGTCTCTCGTATGAGTCACCCACCTTATTGTTCTGTCTGTCGTCCTGTAACAAATTCTGTTTCTCGATAGGGCTAAACTTCAGTAGCTGTCTGTAGTTACAAACTGTTGTCAGCTGGTACATGTGACCAGCTTCAACTTTCATATCACATTTGCCAAAACTATTTAACATGGCAGACAGGTACATTTTTATCAATTAAATTATAAATTACCTATTTGGAATATTCTTTATTGATGCATTAGTTCTCAAACCTAGACATACATCCCAGGATGTACAGTAAAATTGCTGTATGTGATCTCCAACAAGAATATATCATAATATTATTTTCAGTGTCAGAGACAATTTATGATATCTACTGGAGGAAAAAAAAGAGGTATACTCTTCTACACATTTTCAATTATTTACTTTTTGTGTGACTAGCGTACATGACCTAGCAAAGAAAAAGAAAATGAGTGCATTTACTTTTCATTATGATTAATTTAAAGTAAGGTGTGTTATGTAATGGTATGCACTCATTTGGACACATGAAATTTAAAATCAGTTATTTTATAAACACTTTATGTGAACATGGACACTTCTAAAATAATATTCATGATGTCTGATTAAAAACAAATACAGGATGTTTAAAATACTTTCTCTTACTAAAGGCATAAAGCACTTCTGGCAAATGTGAACATAAGCAGATGGTCTTGATATTCTTTCACTTAGCCTAATAATATGCAGAGAAATGAAGGTGTAGACTATATTTTTAGCTAGTTGAAGAATAGATTTTCTAAAAAAAGAATACATTTTAAAATAAGAGTAAAAATAGGTAATTGGATTACAAAGAAATTGGTTAATTTAATGTTCAACTTACTTTAGAGGTGAAATTATGATTAGCATGGTATAAATATTAAAATTAATGTGTATACTTACTTAAAGTAGATTTAGACCGTTGGCCAATAGGTGGGGAGTTAAAGACAGAAATAGTAATTTGTTTCTAATGCTGGATCATTATCACATTCATTTTCTTATCTAAGAAAGGATCTGAAGGTACTTACAGCATATCATAGAAGATATACAGTTAATAGAGAAATTAATCTCTCTCTCTCTCTCTCTCTCTCTCTGTCCCTCTCCCTCTCTCTCTCTCCCCTCCCCCCTTCTTCTCTCTCTAAAATAAATAAATAAATAATCACTTGACACATTGTATTTAATATAATCAGTTTGTTTTCACCTTTACCTCAGGGACCAAGGATTCATTATTTGCTTTAAAATTAATATTTAAATAGAAGAAAGGCTAAAACATAATTATATATATATATATATTCTAGTGTCTTCTTATAGGTGATGTGCGTCGTCATTTGGTTTCATTTCTACTATAAAAGCACAAGCTAAGGAAATAAAAACTTACTGTCAGCCATGAAATGTGGTATGTTTATAAATACCTCAATTTGACAATGGCAAAACCCACAACTTTGGATTAAAATACATTCTCATCTGTAAATATATGCATCTTGAACCTATAAGGAGAAAGTTATTATGCAAATCCTTTTGGAATTTTTTTGCTCTTAAAAACCGAACCAAGTATAAATATAAATTTTGAAGAAGTATATGATAAACCTGTAATCGCTGGGCAACATAGTTTTATTCTTTAAATTTATATTTCCATATATTTCTCTTTTTGTTTCTACAATTAATATATTTTCCACATCTCATGATATTTCATGAAAGGTGTTAGCTCTGCATTTAAGTCTGCACATAAGGTTAAAACATCCAGGCAAAGTTGGTTTCAGGATCTTTTTTTTCTTTTCCCTCTTGTTTTAATAAACCAAGCACTTGGGTTGGTGATTGGGACATTTTGAGGGTGAGAGAAGGAAATCATTGTTCAACAGTCAACACTACCCTCTACTATTTACAAGTTGTTAGAAAGGCTGTACCCCATACCATAAATGCACACATATCAATGTTAAATATTAATGGCTTTCAATTTGAGTGCATCTGTTTTCAAATTATTTATGTAAAGTCTAAACATTTATTCTAATTAATGAAAGATATACAAAGGCACATATAATTCATGGGGAATTTTTTTTCCAACATACTATTTAGCAAAATTCATATTGTTAAATAACATTTCTGGAAGGCAATTTAAACAATGAGCAGCAATTGTCACAGTGAAACACTCGTGATCTGTGCAAAAACGTTGGGAGAAAAATATCCTAGCTACACTTGACAGATGAAAGTAAATAAGGGCAAAATTCTAAAATATCAGGCTATCAAACCATCTGGGTCTGGGGAATTTCAATGAAGTGGACACAGAACAAGTCACCTTAGTGGTGATGGTGAGAAAGTACCTGGGGGGATTCACAAGAAGAGGCTAAGGTTACAGATTGGTTCTGCATAATAATAGTGAATGAGTTTTAGCCTTTGTTGTAGAAAATAGGTTGGTTCCCAGATTACCTAAGGATGTAACAGAGAACTCCACAGGACAGATGGGAATCCTGAAGAAAAAAAAAGAGAAGAAAAAAAGAAAGGAAAAAGAAACTGTACAGTTTCATGGACATTTCGGTGATACCTTTCATAATATATGAATAGAGCCTTAGAGAGAAAAGGAATAGGCTAACTAACAGAAATTCTAACCATTTTTAATTGTCCAAAAGTGGCAAACTTCCAAGAAGCTTCTTAAGATAAAAAACACTGAAGTGTATGATGTGCAAACCTAAAAGAACACCATAACTTTGAATATTCTTTAATTTGCACTTATATCACAGGCTTCTAAACTGTTCAAATATCAGTGGTCTTAATCCAGAACCTACAAGTTTATTCATCTTTATTATATTATGTTCCTGCTTGCATTTCAACTATCAAAGCTACACAGCTAAATTCTCTCTGTCTCTCTGTGTAGACTTAAAATACAATTTTGTATGTAATGATGATTTAATACTTATTTTATGCTGTATATGCTTGAATATGTTACATTATAGCAAACATATAAATGCCTTCTGTCATATATTCTGTATACTATTGATTTATTCAGGAAATATTTATTAAGTACCTATTATATAGTAGGTACAAAAGAAAATTTTAAATAAGATTTTAAATATTAAATGACCATTCACTTTTTAATTATTTTTTAAAAATATATATTTTTATGTTTCAGTTATAGCTGGCTTTCAATATTATATCAGCTTCAGATGTACAAAACAGTGACACCCACACAATTTATGAAGTGGTCACCCAGGTCTGGCACCTATTAGATACCATGCATAGCTACCATCAAACTATTGACTGTATTCCCTATGTTGTACTTTACATGTAGCTCTTTATATGCCCTTTGATTGTAAATGACAGCCTTCTTGAGTAATTTTGGTTGTAGGCCCTTGCTTTCATCACTTTGAATATTTCATGCTAATCCCTTCGAC
Organism: Furipterus horrens; assembly: GCF_987537825.1. NCBI lineage: Eukaryota > Metazoa > Chordata > Mammalia > Chiroptera > Furipteridae > Furipterus > Furipterus horrens. The sequence continues at coordinate 13,077,344 of NW_028327182.1, forward strand.
CCAAAAAGTTTCTGTTGAAAGATCAGTTGACAGTCTTATGGGAACTCCTTTGAGGTAATTAACTGCTTTTCTCTTGCTGTTTTTTTCAATTTTTTTCTCTCTGTCTTTAACCTTTGGCATATTAATCATATGTGTCTTGGTGTGGGCTTCTCTGGGTTCATCTTGTTTAGAACTCTTCATTCACTTTTTTGTGATTGTATATGACTTCCATAGTAATATATTTAATATCTTTATATTTAATAATCTGTAAATTAGCATTCTTTTACTAGATTGTATGTTCCATGTGTTTTATATGCATATAAAACCTGTTATATAAAGCTCAATAGATAGTTAATAAATGGACAATGATGTATTATATAAAATTTACAGGAATAAAATAAATCTAAAACAGTGTTTTATATTTGAATTTTTTCTGACACTAGTAATTTCTGTAAATTCTTTGGTAATTATCTAATAAATTATAATATTTTAATATTTTATTTTCCTTTGATTCTCAAATTTTTTAAACACTCTAAATTTTATAGAAAGTTTAAGGCTTTCTTTTTCTTTCCCCTCATTTTAGCTACCTGGAGCATAAATGATATCATACAGATAAATGGGTAATGTCATTGCCCAGGAGGATGGGATTCCTAGGGAGATACACAAGGTTTTATAAACAGATATGGAGCTCTTTTTGTAGCTCAATGAAGACCCTTTCCATTCTTGCTCTTGAATTCTTTCTAATTTTGATCACTTTTTAAAAAGAATGTATACGAAAAAAATATGGGCCTAAGGGTGGCTCCCAATAAGGAAGACAATCCTATGTTTAAAATATCTCCTTAAACAAAAGTGGCATTAACAATAAAGGAGGAACTGAATGACCCTTTTCTAATGCTTCCTTAATCTTTCTTGTTACCTAAATAAAAATCAATATCTATCTCAACTCCAGCTCAATAGGAACTTGAGGACTGTCATAAATATTTTGTATAGATTTGTATATAGGGCCAAAATGGTTCTTTTCACTAAGCAGTTCTTTTTTAATTTATTATAGAGGGTATATTGGATTGTCTTACTTACAGGCAATCCTATTCAAAACTAATTCTAGTTCACATTGTTATAGCACAGTGATTGAAAGATTGAATTATTTCTCAGAGGTCTTCTAAGTTTATAGCTAACTTACATTTGGGCAAAATGATGCTTTTACTGTTAACTTGAATTAAACCAGAATTTAGAAGGAAGATGGCGTTAGATATAAATATATCCGTTATGCTGGTCACTGAGAATAAAAAGGCAGGATTCTAGAGCAAGATGCTAAAGAAGACACTTCCTGTATCATCTGGCAATCTTTCTGGTCATAGCAGATGTGACACTTCTTTGGCATCATGCTGAATATAGAAAATTGGGAATCGATCCTGTCAGTCCAGGCAATTGAGTAAATTTTTCAAATAATATTTATCAAATCCCTTTATTATAAAACCAGCTAAACCTGATCTGTACCTTTAGTATTATAAGGGGACACGTGATTGTGTGAACTGAGGGTCTCTCTGTGATTAGGAATATAGTCAGCATGTCTTCTCCTCGTGCCCCTCTACACATCTTACTTGGGAATCTGGTTCTTGTAGCTGGATTAGGAGATAAATATTAGGCCAGACACATACATATTAAGTCACAAATATCCTCTGATTCATTATTTTGTAGCTTGTGTTCATAAGATTTTAAGCACATGGACATTCTTTCTGCCTTTTGCTTTTGTAGCTCACATAATGTGAAGTATATCATTCAAAGCCAACATCTATTTATTCATTTATTTTCATGAAGTGTGGCAATGTTACTGAATTTCAAAAAAATGTAATCTTTTTTCTACTGTACTAGCAGATTGAAAATATTTTGGAAAACTTGAATCAGGTATTTTAAAGTAAGCCTCTCTGCTCAAGTAATATTTCTAGGAATTACATGATATGCTAATATCACATTTACTTTTGGGATATTTGTAGAAATTGTATTATAAACTAATATAAAAGTTAAATTCTAAAAATATTTTCAGAAATTATAAACTAATATTGCAAAAGTGTAGTGTTTTAGTTTTTTTGGCTTTGTTCTGACTACACTTTTTGTAGCTAACAACCTCTCTGACATGTCTACCCACTCGGACATCTCCTAAGTGGAAATAAGACATAATTGTCTCAATCAGGAAAAAAGAACTTTGATGTTTAAGTAAAAGTATTTTAATTTGTTTTAGAAAAATAATTCTTCATAACAGTATCTCTTTCTGAGCTCATTATTGCCAACTGAGTATTTATAATATTAGTTTCATAATACTGGCATGCCTTGCACCTTTATCACATCTGCCTGGGTATCTGACCCTGTGGAAAAAGCACAATAATGATACTACATAAGATTAAACTGCCATAAACCAGACCCTTACAGTGCATTGCACAAACAGCGTAAACAGTAGCAATGGCTTTGTATCATGTTTAGCAGCAACATCGACACATAATCAAAGGTATTATTCAGTTTTATTTTGAACTATGAGGCTATGCACATGCTCATTATCTGGTACAGATTTCTTTCTAAATCCTGTGAGAGAAAAAGATTGATCTGAGCCTGCACAGAATAAACCCTGCTTGATGAAGACATACGGAAGAAAATATTACATTAATGCTACCAGTTAAACATATCCTTTTGACATATTTTTTGTTTGATGGTGACCAGTCACCTTGGACACATTACAGGAATGTAAACTGTTATGAAATAATGTACCCTTGATTTATACTTTTTAAGTGGCAGATCTTATTCTCTGTTAATTCTACCAACAACATTTCCCTCTGTCTTGCTATAGTTTTTTTTTTCTATTGTATATGTTTTATGGAACATGGTTTTGGTTTTCCTTTATTTTTAAAATAATATTATTTAGATGAATTGGACCTTTCAAAAACTTTGAAGAGATGGTCTCTAATTCTCCATCCCGATACATAATCAATGTGTACCCCAGATGACTAGAGACAAAATGTCAACGGCTGTATCTTCCACCAAGCAGGACAGGATCTAGACTAGTCAAGGATGAAGTTGCTGTCTTCATGCATTCTCCATTCTGGGCCGTTCATTATCTTTTTTACTTCTCCAGTCACAGACATCGTCGTCGTCGTCGTTGGCAGCCGTCCGTCTCGAGAGACGATGGTGTAGCTTCTTAAGAGTCTATCTGCACCGCCGAGAATGGTTGTGCAGTCCGACTCGGGAGTGACACGGTATCTGTCTCCTCCCGTGTTGAATTGACATCTTGCGATGACGCTGGACTGTCCTCTCCAGTGAAGCTGAAGCTACAGAGCCTGGGCAGGGTGATATGGAGGGTCTGCTGTTGCCCATGCAGCAGACCCCCCCTCTCTTCGCAGCTGAAGGGTCCAAGGGAAAGACGGAGTCAATACAGCTTGGCTTCAGGTGCGCCGCAGGAGTTGCCGGTGTTGACTACAACGTCAAACCGCCTTAGGGACTCCGGCTCCGGATTTTCTGTCGGGGTTTACTCCCTTAGCCTTTCCCCTGAAGAGGTATGCCGCAAGGCAGCGGAGGTTTTTTGGAGTTAGAGAAAGCCTGTGGGAATATAAGTGATTTCATTTTCTGTCACAGGGTTCCCAATCCATCCTCTTCAATTCACCACATGTGTTAACAGATCAGATCAGCGCTATTTCCATATTGACCTAGGAGGTGTCCTTGTTCTAAGCTAGGGATCCCTTCTGCAAAAAGAAATATTAGATACTTAGGGGTAAATTTAGTAAAACTTTTTAATGGTATTTGACATTTTAAATTTTATTTATTCATTTATTTTTTGGGGGGAGGTACCATTCAGTTCCCAACACTTAGCGAATGCATACAGCACCACAAGTTTTTTAAAGAAATCTTTATTTTATTTTTTTCATTACCATTTAGGTCCCATAAACACACTTGCCCCCAGCAATCGCAACACTGTCGTCCACGTCCACGAGTCCTTTATCCTTTCTGTTCGATCCCTCCAGCCCCTGACCTCCACCACCCCAAGCTGTCATCCAGTTCTTCATCTGTGAGTTGGTCCCCTTTTTACTACTTAGTTCAGTTGATTCATTAGATTCCACGTGTGAGTGAAATCATACGGTATCCGTCTTTGACTGGCTTATTTCACTTAGCATAGTGTTCTCCGGATCCATTCATGCAATCGCAAAAGGTAAACTTTTTCTTCTTTTATGGCTGAATAGCATTAAGTAGACTTAATTATGGATCTCACGCACTGACTTTAGTTTAACTATTGATACAATCTCAGTAAGAACTGTCTGAGCCACTCTCCATAATCCTCCTTCCTTGAAACTTTAAAAATCTCCTCTTGCCCTGACCAGTGTGGTTTAGTTAGTTGGAGAGTTGGACTATACACTGGAGGGCTGCAGGTTTGATCCTCGGCCAAGAGGCCCACAAAAGGCAACAAATCAATGTTTCTCTCTCACATTGGTATTTTCCGCACTCTCCCTACTTCCTCTCTCTCTAAAAACAATAAAACATGTCCTCAAGTCAGGAGTTTTTAAAAATTACCTCTATTGAAGTTTTATAAGATGTTTTGGATGGAAAACCTAGAACAGATTAGTTTATATGTATAAAAGAAATGTTCAAAACTTTTCAATCTTGAAAGTTGGAAGGACTTAAAAAACATTCAAATGACTCAATTTTTAAATACATAATTGACAGGGAGACAATATAAATGATTTATTTATAAGCATGCTATTAGTCTAGGCGGAATCACCATTCTAGTCTAAAACCAACAGACTATACCTGCTATATCACTCTAAGTTTATTTTAGTAATCTTCTCTATAATATAGATACTTCAAACTACCTACAAGCCTTTATAATAGCAGATTATATAATGAGTTAAAGGTAATTTGTCCAATTTTATTCAGTAATATCATTTTTGTGTAATTAAAAGTGTTACTTAAAATCAATTTACCAAAATTTTATTTCATTACTGTCCCAGAATAGATTGGCACATTTACATTTATGATAAAACACCCTAAAATTACCAATTTTATCATATTAGAGATTATTCCTAACATACAAGACTATTGTATGATTAAAACTTCCAAATGACTATTTAATGTCATAAAATATTTTTACTGAAATAACTATAGAGTGATATTATTCTCTATATTTAAGAATTCTGGTAATAGGATGAAATTAAAAATAATTCATAGTAATATATTCCAGTTTATACTTATTCTTTAGCAGCATCAACTAAAAATATAAATTATTAAGATATTTTCCAAGTATAATGTCTCATCTTGAATACAAAGCATTTCTTATATTTAACGTTCTATGAGGCATCACTTGAAGTAATTTTCCTATAAAACTAAATTTGAACTCTAAAATATAAAAACAATGTTTGAATAAAGACAAAATTATTTCTGAGTAGTTAGATTATAAATTCATGGGTATATTATACTTATACGAGGTATTTTTATTTCAAAATCTGAGTAGTAAAGATTCTCTTACCAGATTATTTATTTTCTTTCATATATATCTCCAGTGAAATGAAGATTAAAATTATTCAATAGTGAAGGTTACTTACTTACGTCAGGAACTATGTACATATTTATTGCAACAATTCTATTAACTTAAAACAATATTTTAATTCTTTCTCCATAGATGAGGAACAGGCTTACAAAATGATCTTTCCAGCATCAAGCTCCTACTATTTAATATTCAAATTGATGTTATATTCACTTCGATACATATGCTTTTTCACTAGACATTTCTGCCTTTCCATCTTTTATTTAAAAATGTTAATACATAAATATATATTGGCTAATATAGCTAATAAAAGAATGATAAAGAGAACTTATCTATCTATCTCTATTTATATTTAGCAGCTATCAAAAATAAAGATCTAATGATATGAGCCCTGGTCTTAACTTCTAAATAATTATTTTGGTTGCTAAGTGGGTAGAGGTATACAAGAAACAAGATTGGTCACTTATTTGATAACTACTGGAACTGGGTAAGGAGTTTGTAAGGTTCATTACATTAATTTCAGCTTTTTGTATGTTTTCAATTTTCTATATATTTTAAAAAGATTAAAAAAGTAAATTGAGGAAAATAAATTATCATAGATAATCTTATTTAAAATTAAAATAACATATTCAGCTAATTTATAATTTCCTTACATTTACAATAAGCTGGTCTGAAGCTTAAATGTTATGCTCAAATTAATTTTCCATGAATTTTCTGTGTGCATGTTTAACATGAGATAGTCATCATTAACTTTGTCTATCTTAATTTTTTCTGAGAACTACAGACAATTTTTGAAATATTAAAAAGAAAACACATTTTTTACTTTATTTAATGATTTATGTGAGGTTCAAAATCTAAGAAAAAAAGTCCATTGATTTTTAGAGAGATGAAATACAAAGATTACCCATCAAATATTTTCTAAACATATGCTCTTTGTGTACTTTGAACTTCTCTATTTAAAAATGTTATTTTAAAGAGAAACAAATTATTTTGTTCAGGTACAGCTGCCAGTTAAAATAATGTGCTTACTATAAGAAACTATTTGCATAATAATTTATACATTTTCACCAAGGGACAATTTAAAACTTCTACTGTTTATTTTTAAATTAGCCAAAAGTTTGAAAAATAGCAAGAGAAGAAACTGTCATTAATGGTCTCCTAAGGTTAACCGCTATAATTAGCCATGCTTTCTCTTGTCTTTTTAATTTTTAGCAACCTCCTGGGTGGCTAAAATCAAGCTTCCTGATCATTTATTTCTCCCTTGTGCTCCATCTCTTAATAACTAATGTTTTCATGGTCTCATCATTTTAAAGTCTATTCTGGACAACCCCTTTTAATATAAGTGGACCTTTCTTCAATGTCCCATTAAAAGCATTTGCATAATTTTCATGGTTCACATTCTTCATATTAAAAACTATAGAAACTACATTTATTTTACATTTTACCTATTGTCTTGGAGAAAATGATGTTGTCTTCCTAACTTTTTCTGTGAAACAATTAAAACAAGATCTTATTTCTTCACTTTTGTTTTTAAATTTCACAGAAATTATTAAATATGTTAAAGGCATTTGAAGCACATTTTTTAAACGAATAAATGAATGTACTTTTGAAACAATTTATTATAATTACTAATGCTTACATGTGTCATAAATTGTTGTTTTTTCATTCAAATTAAATAAGACATATCTTTAACAATTAGTGTGGTAAAAGAGAAAACTATATAGAAATTTAATACTAATGTGATCCTTGAGGGGACATAAACATTTTTTTTACCTCAAATATTTTATATTTGGCTAAGATAGTTGCATTTGAAAAAAATAATATCTGATTCACCATCATATAAACTCTACCCAAAGGTACATAGATAAGAATGATGATTGTTGCCAAGGTCCACTTCAGAAGTGATAGATCATCCCACCCCACCCAACCCTTGACCAAGTGTAAACTTTATAGCTAGTTAGAGCATTGTATGATTTCTGCATGTACTCTATATTTTCTTGGACATCATAACTTAAGGAATACTTCATGTTCCTGCAGATGTTAATCTTTTTCTAAGTAAAAAATGTTTCAAAATTAGAGACTCTTTACCATCTTAAAATAATTGATGCATGCTGCCTTAATATATTTGTAAAAGGACAGTTTTGATTTATGGAACCTCAATGATTCCTTCTAGCAATAAGATACTTACATTCAGTCATTTGAGACTGGCAAGAAGAAAACTTTAACCAATAGGCTGATCTATTTGTTTGTATATATCCCAACATATTAAAAAAAAAAAAAAAAAAAAAAAAAAAAAAACTATTGACTAAGCCGTCCTTACTGCCTTGATATTCTTGTTTGAAGCTATTCAAGCAGGAAATTAAATATGTGCTTGCAAATGTATATTTGTTTTTTCTTGTTTATTACAGATCTTTAAAAAATCTACAAAGAGATGAAAATATGTAGCCTCATATAGTGAAAAATTAATGCTTAAATGTGAAATCTAATTTAGATGACCTGCAGTAGTTTTCTGTTATACAATGCAGTTCTATTTTTGGCATTGGAGAGTAATATATTCTGGTTTTCCAACAAAGGTACTTTGTGTCAATGCTCTAAAACTTGTAGTTCATCACATTCAAGACTCCGTTTTTTAGTGGGCCTTTTTCACATAGTGAAAACACAAAAGCAAAGTGTAAGAAGGAACCCCTTTCTGGCACCTTATTGCTTTTTTTAAATAACTCTCAACAGATAAAAATATCCTTCAAATTAAAAAGTGATAAATAGTAGCTTCCAGTGTTTGTTTTCTTTTTTGTTTGTTTATTTGTTTGTTTTTTAATAGGCTACCACCGCCGTATATACATTAAGTTGGAAATTTCTTTAGGGTTGTTACTGAAATCAAAAGTTCTGATGTAACTGAATTTTTAATATTTACTTTGTGGTAAATGTTGCCCCATCAGAATTAATTTCTTCCTGGAGTTTTATGCATTGACACCTTGCAAAACTCCTTGCAACTAACTACTCAAGAGTAGGTCATGTTGGACTTGATGATGAGAGATTATGTCAATTACCAAGATGTCTGATTTGATTGCTTACTGTAAACATGCCAATCTACATTCAAATGTGTAATTTTGTTTTAAAAAATGTTCATTCTTACCCTGGCCATGTGGTTCAGATGGTTGGAGCACTGTCTCATACACCAAAAGGTTGCAGGTTTGATTTCTGGTCAGAGCACATACCTGAGTTGCAGATTCTGTTCCCTGTTGAGGTGCTTACATGGGGTAACCCATCGCTATTTCTCTTACATCACTGTCTCTCTCTTTCTCTCTCTTTCTTTCTCCCTTTCCACTCTCTCTAAAATAAAAGTATCAAACAAATGAACAAACAAACAAAAACATCTATCTTCGGATGAAGATTTTTTAAAAATCAGTCATTTCAAAAAAGGAGGGAAGGAGTACTAATAATATCCTTGTTCTCTTTTATAAAAACAAATTAAGTGTGTCTTCATAGAAATGCAATTAGATAGCAAGCAGTCTTACTGGCTTAAATGAAGGCCCAGTTATATTAAAAATATTTAATGCACTTACAATTTTATTGACTGCCCAAAATGTATGCCATTAATGATATTTTAGGAAAATTTGTCAGTTTACAAAGTTAGGTCAATAAAAGTCATAAATTTAAAGAAGAATTAAAAATGGAAGTCTAAGGGAAAATTATCTCAGTGTACTGAAAATTTGAATTTAATGCTTTTGGTAAGAAGTTGCTGAGCTCAGAAAAATAGACCTTAGCTTGCTGTTCACTACAATTTGACCTAAAATATTTCTCATTTGGTTTTTATGGGTCAGAATTCTATACATGAAAGAAAACTATTCTGTTATTAAATTTCCAACTACTCTTGTATTCAGCTCTGATAGCAAATAGCTGAACAGACACAATTTCCTGAAATCCAAAAATTACATAAGATTAGACCGATAGTAGGAATTTCATTTTCTACATGTTCTTATTATAGTAGAGAGAGCAATGTTTGACCAATGTTGTTTGATGTAATTATAGTACCTTTGAATGAAATACTTCAAAAAAGGTCATTTGATTCCAGCAGCCAGAGTAAGGAGGACAGGATTAAAAGTCAGTGCTTCTTAATAGCGGTTGACTCTCCTACAAGTACATGAATTGCTCACGCTTTGTATGCTCAGGAAAGATTTGTGACCTTGATTTTACAGAAACTTGAGTTTTCTCTCTCCATAAAATCGTGGAAGGAAATATATAACTTAAAAGAATTATTTCATTGATAAAAGTCTCATTTTACCTGAAGCATAAAAGGAACAGACCTTTATTGAATAGCTGCTAAGTGTTGGACATTTGCTATTTTCATTGTGGAGAGTGAGAATTTTGCAGTGGTTATAGGCTCAAGCAGGCTGTCCATGAAAACTTTCTGAAGAGTTAAAAAAGTTCTGTTTTGACTACTCTCTATGATAGTCACTAGCCACCTGTGCTGTAAATCACTTGAAATGTGGATAGTTTGAATATCAAAATTTACTAATTTAAATTTCTGTAGCCACATGTGGGTAGTGTCCATGTATTTATTACACAGCACAGCTCTAATGCCAACCTCCATGTGTCTTCTATGTGTTACTTACCTACTATAGGTCTCCATGTTGTTATATAAAAAAATGGGGATACAATATATACCATCTCTCTGGGTGGCTGATTGAGTGAAGCAAGTTTCTGAATGATGTGGCCCCATAGTAGGCACTAACTATTTTTGTTCTAAATTAATTCTTATAAGAGACTACCACCTAGGCACTATTATATGAAACTGTGACCAAGATAAATTATTTTACTTTGCAAGGGTCATAGATCCTACAAGTAGCATGACCCATTAATTACTCTATACAGTTTTTCCACATGGACTGACTTATCAGACAATAGTGATGGATTTTACTACTTTTATCACCCCCCTCTTTTATTTTGTGCATTACAGAATCCATGGAGTTCTTCTGTACATTTCTTTTTTTTCTTTCCTTTTTTCTTGTTTTTTTTTTTTTTTTTTTTCTTCACACTGTACAAGCTCTTTCAGTGCTCACAACCCACAGATAAGGAGGCTGGGCAAAGGTTCAAGGTCGCAATGTGCTCTGGCATGGGTACACTATGTGAGGCCCACGTTCTTCTGTACACTTCTGCAGTTTAACACTCGTTAAGGTCCTTTTGCCTTCTCCTACTTCTGAGGCACTGGGCTTAGGATGGTGTTCTGATGATTTTCTATCAAACCGGAGTTCTGATTAAATCCTTATATTTTACAGGAAGTTGTGAAACAGTTCACATAGCTTTACTTCTACTGAGACGCAGGATTAAGATATGTGAGTAGGAAGCTGATTCAATTAATAAACACCATGCAACATCTGGAATCACTGCAAAGTTTAAAAATTGGGCATGTATCAATTCTCTCCTGAGAAGACTTCTTTTGCCAAAGGCTACATAGTGTCTCATGAGAGTATATAGCTAAGAAAATTATTAATCTTGTAAATCTTAGCCTAGATTCCTATGGAGCCCCTGATCAAGAAGGCTTTAAGGATTCTTACTACAGGATTAAATAATAGACAGTTTTTTTCCTTATTTTTTGAATTATTTGATTGTTAAAAGAACACTTAACATGAGATCTACCTTTGTAACAAAGTTTTAAGTGTGCAATACATAATTTTTTAATATATGTACAATGCTGTATAACAGTTCTCTAGAGTTTATTCATCTTGCTGATATAAAAATGTATGCATATTGATTATTAATTGCTAATGTTTTCTCCTTGCAGCCAGGCAACCATAATTCCACTCTGATTCTAGGAATATGACTATTTTGGATACCTCATATAAGTGAAATTATGCTCTTCTTCAGCATAAGAAGCATGTGATTGGCTAACTTTGCTCAGTATAAAGCCCTCAAAGTACATCCAGTTGTCACGTATTGCAGAATCTCCATTTTAAAGACTAAATAATATTCAATTCTGAGTGTGTATATATACACACATGTATACATATACATATACATATATGTGTGTGTATATATATATATATATATATATATATATATATATATCACATTTTCTATATTCATCACCTGTTGATGAACATTTAGGTTATTTCAACAGTTTGGCTACTGTGAATAATGTTGGAATAAATATCTAAGAACTAACAGCTCTTTGAGATCTTGATTTCAATTCTCATGGGTAAAAATCCAAAACTGGGATCGCTAGATCATATGATAGTACTTTTTAAATATTTTGAGGAATATTCATACTGCTTTTCACAGCAGCTATTGAATTTTTTATTTTCACCATATATGAGTTCCAGTTTCTCCACATCCTTGCAAACACCTGTTGTCTTTTTCTTTTTTTGTTGTTGTAATAGCCATTCTGAAGTGTGAGATAAAATCTCATTGTACATTTGATTTGAATTTCTCTGATCACTAGTCAAGTTGAGCATTTTTTCATACACTTATTTGTCATTTGTATTTCAATTTTAGAAAAAATTCTCTCAAGTTCTTAGTCCATTTATTAATCAGGACTTGTGATTATTCTGCTACAAGTTCTAGAAGTTTCTTACATACTTTTTAGACTCTATTATGTTTATTTTTGCTGTGATCTTTATTATTTCCTTTCTTCTACTCACTTGGGCTTTGTTTGTTGTTCGTTTACAAGTTCCTCAAGGGTAAAGTTAGATTGTTTGAGCTTTTTCTTGTTTTTGAGATAGGCCTGCAATGCTACGAATTTCCCTGTGTCCCACAGATATTAGATTGTTTTCCTCATTCTCATTTTTTTAAGAATCCTTTAATTTTTACCTTGATCTTGTTAACCCATTCATTGCTTAACAACATGTTATTTAGCTTCCATGTCTTTGCCTGATTCTCAGTGTTTTTCTTGTGATTGATTTCATTTCACAGTATTGTGGTCACCCGAAGATGTTTGATATGATTTCAACCTTCTTAAATCTACTGAGATTTGTTTTGTGTTCTACCCTGTGGTCTACCCTAGAAAACATTCCTTGTGCACCTGACAAGTGTTTATGTCCTGCTTCTTTGGGGTGAAATGCTCTGAAGATACCAATTAAGTCCATTTGATCTACAGTGTCGTTTAAGGCCGCTGTCTCCTTGTTGATTTCCTATCTGGAAGACCTAACCATTGAAGTCAATGAGGTCTTAAAATCCCTGATTATGACTCCATTTCTGTTGCTCTCTTCCTTTATATGCATCAAGATTTGCTTTACATATTTAGGTGTTCCTATGTTGTGTCCATAAATGTTTACTAAGGCTATATCTTCTTATTGGATTGTTCTCTATCATTATGTAGCATCCTTCTTTGTCTCTTACTATAGCCTTTGTTTTAAAGTCTGTTTTGTTGGATATAAGTACTACTACCCCATCTTGTTTTCCTTTCCATTTGCATGAAATGTCTTTTTCCATCCCTTTACTTTTAGTCTGTGTGTATCTTTAATCTGAGGTAGGTCTCTTGGAGGCAGCTTTTATATGGATCTTGTTTTCTTATCCAGTCAGCTACCCTTTGTCTTTTCCTTAGAGCATTTAAGCTATTTAAATTTAAGGTGATTATTGAGAGATACATATTTAGTGCCATTGTATTGTTAGACTATTTTTCTCTGTTTTTTGTTTTGTTTTGTTTTGTTTTCCTTCTCATTCTCTTCCTCCTTCTCCTCCTTAAAACAATCCCTTTAACATTTGTTGCAGTATTGGTTTGGTGTTAAAAAATGTCTTTAGCTTGTTCTTGTTTCTCCTTGGATTTTAAGTGATAACCTTGCTGGGTAAAGTAGCAAGGTTATCCCCCTTCCCCTCTCTCTAGATTCTAGCTTTTCATCATGTTGAATATTTCACGCCACTCCCTTGTGGCCTGAAATGTTTCTGTTGGGAAATTAGCTGACAGGCTAATTGCTACTCCCTTGTATGTAACATTCATAATTAACAGATAGAAAAAAATTAAAGGAAAACCACTAGCAGTAAATTATAGCTATTTTATGTGTAGGATATGTTAAATATATTTCTTATTTCTCCTTACAGAAATCTTTTTTTTTTAATTGCACATAACAGCTTAACATTGGTGTAGAGTAGCAATTGAAAATTTATTTTATCATAGATATTGTAAAAATATAAAACCTTTTAAACAATAGCATATTATAAAACTACTTACTGCTTAGCCCATAATTTTGAGTTAAATAAGTTATTATTGAAACATTTATTTTCTCTAGGTGTAAAAGTTGATGCTTACCAAACCGAGTTAGCAAATCTTGATTTGAAGATATAACTAAGAAATCTACAGCCACAAATTTGGCAATAATCCATGTGATTAGTTGAGTTTTGAGTGCCTGTTACTATTTACTCTCATTGATGTTTCAAAACCAAGGGACTTCCTTAGAATTCCTGTGGTTTACAGTAAATCTGTGCTTTTAACTACTCTTTACTCCTGCTTGAGGTCAAGGATAGTCTTTCAAAGTTCTCTTTGGTGTAGCCATCTTAAGAAAAAGATGTGCTCTACTGCGCTTTCTGACCATTTTGCTTTCCCTAAAACTATTCTGTAAATATTGTATTTAGACATCTCTCCCTGCCATCTCTTTCAGATTGGTACTCTCTGGGATGATCTATTTAGAATTTTATTTATTTTTCTAGAATAATACATCATGATTCACTTCTCCAGCTGGATTTATGGCAGCCTGGAGACAAACAATAAATCTCAATACCCCACCAGTAGATTTCATCCAGACCCAGTTCATCAGCTTCATGAAAACTACATTGTAAACCAGATACTAGCACATTCATTTGGTTATTAAGAGGGTGTGGACACATATTGCTAAAATGAAAATAAAAGTTATATTTTGCTTTTAGTTGCAAAGAACAAAGTCTTAACCTTTGGCACAATTCATGGTTTCTCTGAAACCCAAAGAATGATTTTTGCCTGTCATTTGATTAAAGAGATTTCTTATATTTAAATAGAAACTATTATGTGACAGCTTTAGAAATACATATTGGACTTTAGAGATAAAATCTAGACAGACATCGGTAATGGATAATTTTTATGAGCTGTCAATATGTTTACATTGTCCTTAATGTCTTAAGTTGATTTACTTTTATACTGTCCTTTTAGCTATGCTAGTTCATTTTTGAAATATTGAATATCTTAAACTGTACAGTTTGAGATATTGCTTCCTTCTGAAATTGCCTTTCTGAAGGAACTAAATCTATATATTAAAAAACATGGGGCATCTAATGTTTGACCTGTATAATTTATGCTGGAGCAGACATCTCAAGTTCAGGCAAAGCGATAAAAGCATAAGTCATAAGGTTAGGCAACCCATCCTGACTGGCATGGCTCAGTGGGTTGGCCATCATCTTGCAAAGGAAAAGGTCACCAGTTCAATTCCTGGTAAGGGAACATACCTGGGTTGTGGGCCAGGTCTCTGTTTGGGGCCTGCAGCAGGGAACTGATCAGTTTCTCTCAGATATCAATGTCTCTTTCCCTCTTTCTCTCTCCCTTCCCCTTTCTCTGAAAGTAAATAAACAAAATTATTTTAAAAATTAGGTTAGGCAAACTTTATTACAGCTAGAGTTAAAACAAGAAAGTGAAGTTATTGAAATATGAGAAATAACATTGTTCTCCATGTAAATATGAAAAATAATGTATTCCAAAGTACCCTTCAATGACAGTAACATTGGAGACCAAAGTAGGGAGCAAATGAAAACAGACTTTTATCATAGGTGATCATAGGAAAGGGTGGTATAGAAGAACTTCTAGATTTACTATAAACTTTCTCTTAAATATATCACTTATAACCTGTGATTTAATACTGCTGTATAAGGTCACTTTAGCCCTGGCTGGTTTAGCTCAGTGGATTGAGCGTCGGCCTGCGAGCTAAGTGTCGCTGGTTCGATCTTCCAGTCAGGGCACATCAGAGAAGGAAAACTCTGACTCCAAAAAACCTCCGCTGCCTTGCGGCATACCTCTTCAGGGGAAAGGCTAAGGGAGTAAACCCCGACAGAAAATCCGGAGCCGGAGTCCCTAAGGCGGTTTGACGTTGTAGTCAACACCGGCAACTCCTGCGGCGCACCTGAAGCCAAGCTGTATTGACTCCGTCTTTCCCTTGGACCCTTCAGCTGCGAAGAGAGGGGGGGTCTGCTGCATGGGCAACAGCAGACCCTCCATATCACCCTGCCCAGGCTCTGTAGCTTCAGCTTCACTGGAGAGAACACTCCAGCGTCATCACAAGATGTCGATTCAACACGGGAGGAGACAGATACTGTGTCACTCCCGAGTTGGACTGCACAACCATTCTCGGCGGTGCAGATAGACTCTTAAGAAGCTACACCATCGTCTCTCGAGACGGACGGCTGCCGACGATAAGGTCACTTGGGACTTGGATGGTTACCATGAACAAAAATGACGCTTCCCCTTGGATATCATGGATCGTTTATTTTATGAGATAAGCATTACAAAAACATCCCTACCCTATTAGATATCTACTTTTTGCTTTAAGCAGTTTAAACCTGACTATGTTTAACCTTTAAATTGGTAAAACTGCATATCTCCATATCATTTAAATTTTAATATTTCTATTTAAACAACTTTAATCTTTAACATTGCTTAGTTACAAATTTCATTATGTCATTAGAGGAAGTGTGTGGATCACAGAAAACATAGATGTTGACTGTGTTAGGCTTTATTAGGCTGCAAGCATCAAATTCAAATAAAGGTTTTCTCAGTTGATAAAGATAATTAATGAGGATGTCAGAAGACGGTGTCATGACGTGTACTGCCTCACGTGGAAACTTGCAGGAAATCAGGAGTGCCCTTAGTGTCCAGAGGCGACCTGAGCGCAGCAGCGTCTCTAGTGGTTCAGCTGCAGGATTTCCCCGCCATGTGCTCAGTAACCCGCTTATGCTGTGACTGTGACTCAGAAATCCTTTGCCTCTGCCCTGTGATCCTTTCTTCTGACACCATAAACATCTCTCTATGTCACTGCCGCTGCTTCCATGCCGCTTTTCCTCTGACATGGCCTCTGCTCACTTCCTTTGGCGACGCCTCTAATTTGTGCATCTGCCAGACGGGTCCTTTTCTGGTGGCGTCCCATTCCTTATGTCTCATGTCAGTGACAAGAAGGATCAGAGCGTACTTTGTTCATGGGCCAAAATGGCGAAGTGCTATTAGGTAGCGTTCTTCTCTGTGACAGTACCTAGGTCATTGCTAAGCCTTCCCTGCTACCCCAGATTCAGTCAGCTGTGGCCACAGAAGTGGCATGTTGTGGTACAAGGTAATTGATAAGTAAGAAGCCCTTCGATCTACAGTGTTCTCTGAATGTCAGAAAATTTCATGTAGCTTCAATTCCCATAAGTATATTGGTCCTTGATACAGTGAAATATACATATATTCATATTTTATTTATTTTTAAAAAGTTAGATACATTATCTTGATAACATAATTGTAATATTTTATAATTACATTTTATATTTAGTTTGAACATGTAGAACATATTAATTTTCTCCTATGGAAACTGCCCTTTCACTTTGCATTGTATAGAGATAAATACAAATACAATAGTCTTATGTGCAAAATGCCCAGAAAATCTAATGAGTTTATAAATAAAATATTAAGTTAACTAATAAAACATTAAAAAGAGCCCTGGCTGGTATGGCTCAGTGGACTGAGCACCAGCCTGTGAACCAAAGGGTCGCCAGTTCAATTCACAGTAAGGGCTCATGCCTGGGTTGCAGGCCAGGCCCGCAGTTGGGGGCACATGAGAGGCAACCCCACGTTGATGTTGTCCTCCCTCGCTTTCTGTCTCCCTTCCCCTCTCCCTAAAATGAAATAAACAAAATGTTTAAAAAAACATTAAAGAAAATTGAAATTGTGTTTCCAAGGCATGTGGAAATTTCTTAATTTTGCTGATGTGACAAATTACACTACCATGTGTAAGAACAAATATTTAACTTTATTAACTATGATGTATTCAACTATTTACAAATATTATTTATCTGAAGGAGTTGAAGATTTTTCACTTACATCAGACCATATTATAAGCATGAACATCACATAATATGAATGTATTATATTTTTGGAATATGGCAAAGGTTTATGCAAGTATTTTTTGTAAATTTTAAGTTTTGTCTATAAAACAAAGTTTTATATCATATATAATTTAATAAACTTTATGATATTGTAGGACATACATAGTTGTTAACTAAATTCTTGTTTATCAACTGTACTATCCAGAGAAGCCAAATACATATTTAAAGGGAAATTATACTTGGACAAAAATGTACGTATGTGTACATGTGTATATGTAGATATCCCTTCCAATCAGTTTTATCACTTTATTCCCCATGTTCCCAAATGAATTATTTAAAATTACACCAATAAAGGCTGACTGAGGTCAACAATTTTTCTCACCTTTTCTCCTCAGCCTTTACTCAATTTTTCTCACCATTTCAGGTTCTGTCTTTTAAACTCTCAAGTACTATCTGCCTTTTTCTAAGTCATTTTTCTCATGTTTATGGTTATATAAATAATAACCTCAAGTTGTTCCTAATCTAGGCTTTTCAATCTCTTGTGCTCATTATTACAGATAATAATGATCTCATATTGAGAACATGGCGCGTTCCTAGAAGCTGCTTTTGGCATCAGTGGGCGGCGGCGCGTGGACTTGCAAGCGTGGGGCGCGGGACCAACCGACGCCACTTCGTGTTGGACAGTGGAAGCTGGAGAGCCGGGCTCTTCGGACTGAGCCAATTGGTTTCCATGGATCTCAATAGTGCCAGCACTGTTGTTCTTCAAGTCTTAACTCAGGCCACCAGTCAGGATACTGCTGTGTTAAAGCCAGCTGAGGAGCAGTTGAAACAGTGGGAAACACAGCCAGGTTTTTATTCAGTGTTGCTGGTAAGTTGCTTAAAAATAGTTATTATTTTTAATAAAATGAGACACTATTCTATTGTTTTAAAAACCTACTTGTGTTGGTGGTTTACTTAGTGAAACTGATCCAAATGTTTGGCTGCCATTGCACTGCCATTTACTAATTCGAGGCATGGCACTTGGAGGACATTTAAGAGATGTTTATTGTTGGGTGAGTATACCCAAGCAGGGTATTGGTAGTATCTGCTTAGAAGGTTACACTGCCAGTTTTCTATTTTAGCCTGTAAATGCTGCCCTCAAGACTGTAAAGGAGGAAAGAGGAAGGACATCTCTAAAATCAGAGAAGGAAAACTCTGACTCCAAAAAACCTCCGCTGCCTTGCGGCATACCTCTTCAGGGGAAAGGCTAAGGGAGTAAACCCCGACAGAAAATCCAGAGCCGGAGTCCCTAAGGCGGTTTGACATTGTAGTCAACACCGGCAACTCCTGCGGCGCACCTGAAGCCAAGCTGTATTGACTTTGTCTTTCCCTTGGACCCTTCAGCTGCGAAGAGAGGGGGGGTCTGCTGCATGGGCAACAGCAGACCCTCCATATCACCCTGCCCAGGCTCTGTAGCTTCAGTTTCACTTGAGAGGACACTCCAGCGTCATCGCAAGATGTCGACTCAACACGGGAGGAGACAGATACCGGTTATAAGCTCATCCGATTGGCGAAGGAAACGAGCGCCAGGGGTCTCCTCTGACGGTGGGAGAGGTCATCGCACCTCACTGGACAGCTACCGTCTCGCCATGGCTCGCCTGCCCCACTGGGTGCGTGGGGATCAGAGAGGCGCCTCTCGAAAAGTGGGCCACAAAACACCCGCACCAGTTAATTCCAAGCAAACAACAAGAAAGAAGCCTCCGGCTCTTGGCCTCGCTAGCTGGAACATCAGGACCATGTGCCCCGGACTTACTGCAGACCTTCCGTGGATCAAGGGTGCCAGGAAAACCGCTGTCATCGATAGGGAACTGGCACGACTAAACATCGACATTGCGGCTCTACAGGAGACCCGGTTGGCCGACAACGGAACTATCAGAGAAACCAACTACACCTTCTACTGGCAAGGGAAGTCTCCGGACCAACCAAGACAGCACGGTGTTGGGTTCGCTGTGAAGAACACGCTTGTTAACTCCATAGAGCCACCCACAGGAGGCACAGAGAGATTACTTACCCTCCGATTGTCAACAACTTTCGGCCCAGTCAGCATTCTTAGCGCGTATGCCCCAACCCTCTGCGCCACCACCGAAGAGAAAGAACAGTTCTACCATGCACTGGACGAAGCGTTATCCAAGATTCCCAGAAGTAACGTTCTCTATCTCCTTGGAGACTTCAACGCAAGAGTAGGAGCCAACCACATGGCCTGGCCCACCTGCCTTGGAAACTTTGGGAGAGGAAAGATCAATGAGAATGGTCAGCGACTGCTTGAGCTTTCATGTCACCACGGCCAGTGCGTGACAAACACATTCTTCAAGTGCAAAGAGATCCACCAGGTGTCATGGAGGCACCCCCGCTCCCGCCATTGGCACCAGCTTGACCTCGTCATCACCAGAAGAACGGATATTGGCAGCACCCTCCTCACCCGCAGCTACCACAGTGCAGACTGCGACACGGACCATGCCCTCGTGGTAAGCAAGGTGCGCATAATGCCGAAGAGGTTGCAACACTCCAAGATGAAGGGTCGCCCACGCATCAACACCAGTTGTGCCAGCAACCCAGTTAAGACCCAGCAATTCATCAACAAGATGGAAGATGCACTCAGCGAGGGAGTGGCGGCAGATGACATTATCGAATCCAATTGGCCACGTCTCCGCGACGCCATATACAACTCCGCCATTATTGCTTACGGGAAGAAAGAGCGGAAGAACGCTGACTGGTACGAGGCTCACTGGGAAGAAATGGAACCCGTGATCGAGGCTAAGAGGAAGGCCCTACTGGCTTACAAGGCCACGCCCACTCCCAGTACACTTCAAGCTCTACGGGCTGCCAGGAACAAAGTCCAGAAGACCGCCCGCCACTGTGCCAACACCTATTGGCTAAACCTGTGCAGAAGCATTCAGGAAGCCGCCGATACAGGCAACGCACGAGGAATGTATGAGGGTATCAAGAAGGCAACAGGCCCAATCCCCTCCAAGATCGCCCCCCTTAAGTCCAAGACAGGTGAGGTCATCACTGACCAGGAACAGCAAATGCGGCGGTGGACCGAGCACTACCTCGAGCTGTACGCAACGAAGAACACCGTAACAGACACTGCTCTTAACGCCATCCCAGACCTACCAGTCATGGAGGAGCTAGACACCCCACCTACTGCGGCAGAGCTCGGCAAAGCCATCGACCGCCTCGCTTGCGGGAAAGCACCAGGAAGCGACAGAATCCCTCCAGAAATCCTAAAGAGCGGGAAACCGGTCCTGCTACAGCCGCTCCACCATCTACTCTGTCTCTGCTGGAAGGAGGGTTACATCCCCCAGGATATGAGAGACGCCAACATTATCACCATGTACAAGAACAAAGGAGACCGCAGCAACTGCAACAACTACCGGGGCATCTCTCTCCTCAGCGTCGTCGGCAAAGTATTCGCCCGGGTCGCTCTTGCCCGCCTGCAGACCCTTGCTTCCCGCGTCTACCCAGAGTCCCAGTGTGGCTTCAGAGCTGGCCGATCAACAGTGGACATGATCTTCTCCCTACGCCAGCTGCAGGAGAAGTGTCACGAGCAGCATAAACCACTCTACCTCGCCTTTATTGACCTCACGAAGGCGTTTGATCTGGTCAGTCGAAGCGGACTCTTCAGCTTGCTATGGAAGATTGGCTGTCCACCACATCTGCTTGCTGTGGTCATGTCCTTTCACGACAACATGCACAGCACGGTGTCCTACAACGGCGCGACCTCTGAGGCCTTCCCAGTCAGCAGCGGAGTAAAGCAGGGCTGCGTCCTCGCGCCTACGCTGTTCGGAATCTTCTTCTCCATGCTCCTCCAATACGCCTTTAAGGACTGCAGCGAGGGTGTCTTCATTCACACCAGATCCGATGGCAAGCTCTACAACCTGGCCCGTCTACGAGCCAAGACCAAAGTCAAAGAGGTGCTCATCCGGGAGATGCTCTTCGCCGACGACGCAGCTTTGACATCACACTCCGAAGAGGGACTCCAGCAGCTAGTCACTTGCCTTTCCCACGCATGCAAGGAGTTCGGACTAGCCATCAGCCTGACGAAGACGAATGTTATGGCTCAAGGCACGGGGACTCCCCCATGCATCACCATCGACGGGTACACCCTGGAGGTTGTCAATGACTTCACTTACCTCGGGTCCACCATCTCGAGCTCTCTGTCAGTCGACTTGGAGGTCAACCAGAGAATCGCCAGGGCAGCCACAGTTATGGCCAGACTGAACCAGCGAGCGTGGAACAATTCCAGCCTCACTGAGAAAACCAGACTGCGCATCTACCAAGCCTGCGTACTCAGCACTCTCCTCTATGGCAGCGAGACGTGGACCACCTACGCAAGGCACGAAAGGAAACTCAACAGCTTCCACATGAGGTGCCTGCATCGCGTCCTGCATGTCGCCTGGCAGGATAAGGTCCCCAACACCGAGGTGCTGAAGCGAGCCAATATGAGCAGTTTGCATGCAGTTCTTAGCGAGAGACGCCTCAGGTGGCTCGGCCATGTCAAAAGAATGGATGCAGGCCGTATCCCCAAAGACCTCCTCTACGGCGAGCTAGCAGAAGGCCAGAGGATGACAGGGCGCCCAAAACTGCGGTTCAAAGACATCTGCAAAAAGGACATGACACAATGCTCCATCAATCTCAACACATGGGAAGTTCAAGCAGACGACCGCCTAGCCTGGAGGCTCGCGGTCAGGCAAGGTACGTCACGCACGGAGGCTGCGCGCAACGAGGAGGCGGCCCAGAAAAGATCGAGGCGGAAGCAGCGTCAACAGCAGCAACAACGGCCATCTGCCTTCACCTGTACCAAGTGCGGCAGGGATTGTCACTCCCGAATCGGACTGCACAGCCATTCTCGGCGGTGCAGATAGACTCTCAGGAAGCTACGCCATCGTCTCTCGAGACGGACGGCTGCCGACGAATATGTAAAGAAAGTTGTATAGATATGGGGTTACTTGGCTAGTGAGAGCACATTTATGCATGCATAGAATATAATGATATGATATCTGATTTACAAATCTCTCATGAGAATTATAAGATTCTAAGGTCAGAGTACAATATAAAACAGCCCTGACTGGTGTGGCTTAGTAGGTTGGACTCACCCAGGAAACCAAAAGTTCACGTGAGTGGGTTGTGGGCCAGGTCTCCAGTCGGGGGAAGTCGCTCAATAGTTCTCTCACACATCAATGTTTCACACATGGATGTTTCTCTTCCTCTTTTTCTCTCTCTTTCCCCCCTCTCTAAAAATAAATAAATAATATTTTAAAAAATAACTGAAAACATTTTAATGCTATCATTTGGTAGAATTAAATTGGTTGTTGTTATTTGTTGTTTCTTTTATTATTTGTAAATTTCTAGATCCCTTATACTATATATATTTCTTCCTCTTTTTTTAATGCCTTGCTTGTAGAATACAATGTTTGACTGGTTGTTTTGATTTTTTTTTTTTTTTTGTGTGTGTGTGTTCTATTATAAAATAAACTCCATAGAGTTTTATATAGTCAAGGGCACAAAAGATACTAATGAAAGAAAAGGTCGAATTGTTGCATTTCTTATTCTTTTTTTAGACTATTTTCCAAAACTTTCTAAGTATTGAAAGTTGGCACACATAATTCATTTAACTTTAAACTACATATTTCTTTAAAAAAATTGCTTACAGTCACTGAGTACTTACTATGTGCTGGATATTATACTTGGGAACTTAAATATGTTAATACATTTAATAGTCTCAATGTGACACATCATGTATGTACTATCATTATATTTTCATTTTACAGATGTGGAAATTAGGCAAAGAAAGTTTAGGCAATTTGGTCAAACAGTGAGAAAATGTTAGAGTCAAGGTTCATACTCAGCTACTCTGTCTTTAGAGTGCACACTACCACTAGTATTGAAAAGCTATACGAAAACAAAAAAGAATGATTTAAATTTGTTATTTAAGAGAAAAGTGGATGTGAAACAACATTTCTTTTGCATTTGCATACAGATTTGACTAAGAAGGCAAGGAAATTTCAAAATGTTGCCTCTTCTTTCTTTCACTGTCTCCCTCAAACTGCTACACAAAATGAATTTCTAGGATAAAAAAGTAAAATAAAGACTAAATATAGTGATACTGCACTTTTACAGCCATGAAATTACAGCTAATATATGAGAGGTAAGCAGAAGTCTTCAGAAGCTCTGGTGATTTTTGTAGAAATTGTACTGAATGAACAGAATTTGTAAGAGCAGAAATTCAAAAAGACATTTTTAAGAGGAGAAACCAAGCTCAGTTGGTAAGAATGTCAACACCACACACCAAGGTTGTGCATTTGATCTTCAGTCAAGGACATAAAATAATCAAACAATGAGGGCATATAGGTAAGTGGAACACCAAATCGGTGTTTCTCTCTTTCTTCTTCTCTCTCTCTCTAAAACAGTGGTTCTCAGCCTATGGGTCACGACCCCCTTGGGGGTCGAAGGAACCTTTCACAGGGGTTGTCTAAGACCATCTGAAAGCACATACTGTTTTTGTGATTAATCACTATGCTTTAATTATCTTCAATTTGTAACAATGAAAATATATCCTGCTATCTGATATTTACATTATGATTTATAACAGTAGCAAAATTATAGTTATGACATAGCAACAAAAATAATTTTATGATTGGGGGTCACCACAACATGAGGAACTATATTAAAGGGTCGCGGCATTAGGAAGGTTGAGAACGACTGCTTTAAAACAAACAAACAAACAAATAAACAAACAAATATTAAGGGTAGAAAAACAAACAAAAAATGTTCTAATAGTCACAAATCTGGCCTCCATTTATAGTGGGAATATATGCAAGTACTCCAATATTAAAATTGTAGAATTCTAATACAGACCACACAGTGCATTTTCACATATAATCTGCTCAGTAAAATATTTAGATGTTTATGGCCAGCTTTGTAGAAAAAAGTTGAGTGTTTGTTCTCTAAGCAGTACTATTTAAAAATTGCTTTAAGATGTAGATCTTAACCAATACATTATTGAATATCATTAATTAGGTAAAACCAGAATTCTAGTTATAAAATTTTTCTATTAGTTGGAAATTTGCTATACTTCTCATTTTAGAGCTAAGAAAGTATATCAAGCCCTGGCTGGTGTGGCTCAGTGGGTTGACTGCTGGCCTGCAAACCAAAGGGTCACTGGTTCGATTCCTACTCAGGGCACGTGTCTGGGTTGCGGGCCAGGTCCCCAGCTGGAGGTGTGGGAGAGGCAACCACACATTGATGTTTCGCTCTCTCTTTTTCTCTCTCTCTCTCCCTCTCTATAAAAATACTTTTTTTAAAAAAGAAAGTATAGTAAGAAGATAACCTCATATTAAAGGTTTAGCTTAATAAAGGAAGTCAACATATTATGTTGTTCGAAGAACAACATAAAAATATAAAAAATCAAGTCCTGTTTTTTGCCCTGGTATTGTTATTTGAAAATGGTGTTTAACTCTCTTGAGACTTAGTTTCCTCCTCCACATTAGGTGCATATTCATACCACAGAAGTCTTCTTTTCTAAGTTTTTTAATGTGTACAAAATATTCAACATAAACTTATGACAAAACAACCAAATCTAGTTAGATTTTTATACTTACAAAATAATTGAAAAATAAATATAAAAATGTGAGTTCTGTAATAAGAATTTAGCTATCCTATTATGAAGAAATGCATGTTTATGTAAAAGGTTTTGTATATTTTTCAAATATTTTAAATGAATAGAATGTTTAAATCAATCATTTAAACACAAAATTAAACTATAGACATTTCAATTTCAGTATTCCTGTTAAGGATTTTCTTAAATCATAAGATTCAATAATTTATAATTATAAGAAACAATTTAATTTATTTAATCAATTAGGTAAATTATGTTTAACATAATTAACTTAAGGCAAAATATAAATTGGCTATCATCTTGGTAACCACTCTAGTTCACTCATTAATTAATAACTCTACATTTAATTTATTGATTGTGTGGGAGTGAAAGAAATTGAAATAATAAGAATTTATATTTATATTCCCCAAAGGAGGAATAAATAGCATCAAATGTTTTCTTAATATATAGAACACTTTTGAAATATTAAGATAAGGGCAAAACATGTAAGTTTATTATTCATAAAACTAGTAAAATCTGAATATTTATAAAAATGTATAAAAAGTAAAGGGTTCTATTGGCTTTAAAGTCCTTTCGGTCAATAATACAATTCATATAATAAAATGTGCTACCTTGTAATATTAACAGGATTGTATAGTTCAGAACAATGAAGATGAAAGTGGGGGATGGCTGGAGAGGGATAGAGCAGAAAGGAACACGAGAAAAGAACTCATGAACATGAACAACAGCGTGGTGATTGCCGGCGGGGCGGAGAGCGGATGGAGGTGAGTTAAGATATAGGGGAGATACATAGCGATGGAAAAAATAAAATAATAAAAATAGAGAAAGTAATTTTCTATTCTTCGTGGGCCCAACCATTCCTGTGTGAGTCTTTTAATTGTCTCACTTAAAAAACAGCGACGATACAGCAAAGCATGCTCAGTGGGAGCAACCACGGTGAGGCGGGGGCTTGAATTCACGTCATGAAGAACGATGGACTCCCATATGGAAGCAGGTTTGTATCTGTGTTCTGTGTGGCACCAGATAAAAGTCGTACAGAAGTTCAGAGAAGGTAAGACATAGGGGAAGTATTGTACTCACAGTGGCAGGGCATGTCTGTGATGCTAAACAGATGTGCAATATTGAAATGACAGTGATAATGAGTCCCAGCAGCCCTGTTGACCAGCAGACATCACTGTGTGTAATAAAAGTGTGTCGCTGGTACTACACAGATTCCACTGATGGTAAAGTGAGGGCTGAGGGAACCCCCCAAAAAAGCTTTGTCCGTGACCACCAGTTAAATACTGTTGCAAAACTCCAGAAAATCTTGGGGTGACATGTATTTCTTTCCTATTGCTGTTTTAACAAATCGCCAAAAACTGCGGGCTTAAGACAACACCCGTTTGTGTATTCTCTAACACTTCTGGAGGTCAAAGGTCTAAACTGAGTTGGCAGCACTCTAGTCTCTCTGGAGGCTGTCAGGAAGAATCTATTTCCTTCTCATTTCCAGTTCAGAGCCTGCCTACACTGTTTGGCTCAAAGCCCTTGAACACTCAGACCCCTGGTCCCATTGCCACATCTCTTTCTCTAACTCTGACTCGCATGCTTTCCTTTTTCTCTCATAAGGACCCTTGCGATGAACTTGGGTCCCTAGGTAAGCCTGAATAAGCTCCTCATCTCAGATCCTTAATTCAACAGTGTCACCAAAGACACTTTTGCCATTTAAGGTATGATGTTGACAAGTTCCTGGCATTAGGACACAGTCATCTTTGAGAAACCGTTTTTCTGTATACCACAAGATATATATTCTGTTAGCAATCTTAGGATAGATTTTCTGATTAGCAGAGGCCGTAAGATATAAGTACAATTTTAAATTCATAAGCATAATGGCATTTAGATTGATAAACTGTTAGGGAGCAGCTAGGAATGAGTGGCCAGAGGGGAAATAAAGGCAGGGCCCTTGCCATTACAATCTAACAAAGAACTTAACACAGGAGAATGGAAAGAAAAAGGAAGACCTGTCTCACCAGTTAACGCAGCAGTCCTGAGCCCCGTTTGATAGTGTTACCGGTGTTCTGAGCATTACAAGCAAACTTAGCACAGAAGGGGAGTCCTTGAGACGGTGCTGAGCAAGGGGGCTTCTGTAACCATCTCATTAAGATTGCCGGGTGTTCTGAACCTCACAATCACGAATTGCACAGGAGGAAGAGAGGACCCTATACTGGGAAATAAGCCCTCTGTAACAATTTCACTAAAACAAAGAGCATTTACTGAGAAAGAAAGCCTTTGTGGCTGTGCATTATTCCCAAGGGGAAGAAGGAGGGGGACCCGGAAGCCAGTTGAGGGATATAACCCCTGAACCCCAATAGTCAGTGTACTTAGATTAGCTGAGCACCCACTTGTAGCCTCCGCTCACATGTATAGAACAAACTCACTAAGTTACTAACAACCTTCCAGCTTTCTTTCGTCTACACGCGGTGCCTTCAGACTTGCCGGCTGCCCGCTTGCATCTGCCGGGCTTGTATGTGTCTCATAAATAAACTCGCTATGTCATTCCCACTTTACGCATTGGTCTCTCACTTGAATTATTCTCGTGCAGTGCAGCAAGAACTGAGGTGGGTCAGGAAGGCCTCCAGTCTCAGGTGTCTCTCTCCCCATCCGTAACAAAACAACAAAAAAGACAGAACTATTCTTCAAAACTTCTGAAAATAAAAAGAAATTTTTAAAAAATTGTGTAAATATTTTTTGTAGAAGAAATACACATTAAGTTTATGTCTTCAGGTTAATTATATTTACCTAATGCAAATAATACAAATCCATTTTGCTTATTTTGACTTATTTGTTTTAAACGGTGCTGGCTATAAATCCTAACCAAAGTAAGGTGCTGATAATTTAAACAGAGTCCTAAATAATATGTGTTGTCAATCCACTCCCTATGTATGCAGTCCAGACCTGAACTCCGTAAGGGGAAGTTCAACTGTAAAGAAGAAAGGGGGGGAAAAATTGAAACCACATTCCCTTATTTGTTGAGAAAAATCCACAGCATGAAGGAAAATATAAATTGTTTACAGATAACTTCCAAGAATGACTTTCCCAAGGGACACCATATATATATATTTTTTTTTTAAAGAAAAAATGTTACCTATATGTAGTTTAAATCAGTCTATACAGTGGAAAAAACTGTATGAAATTCATCACTGATGTCAACTATTAGATCCTGTGTGAGCTTCTAAATGACATTATAGGACCTATTTCTCTATTAGTATCTTGGCTCATTAGAGCTCATTTTGAAAGGGAATAAACTGGGGTCATATGGAGCTGCACAATAGGGTTCTAATAAAAACCACATGAGCCTGAGGAAACAGTTTGCTTGAGCCAGTCTGTTTTGAGAAAGGAAGTGAAATTTCTGAACCAAGTGATTTAATGACTGCATAAACAGTAAGAGCTGAAACTGTTAACCCAAACCCTCAACCAGGAAACTGAATGTAGGAAAATGTATGGTATTTGTGGCTAGTGATGAGTGACACTCTCTCCAATAATCCTAACATTTGCCTTCTCATCTAAATACCACTGTGGTAGGTCAATTCCAATGCAATTATACTATTTTTTTCTTCTCTTTTTTTTAGTTTTTTCAGGTTGATGCTCATTGATCCGAATGTGGAAGGTGATGTAATACTTGTCTATATGTCAGTGGTTGCATGTCAAACTATGTCATGTACTCTTATTTAAAAAATTTTGAATCACATGAAACAAGCACATTAAAACATGAGCAATGTTATCATACTTTTGTTGTTTTTAACAAACATTTTTGAAAAGTGGATTAGGTACTGTTTCGATTTTTTTGTGCACCACTTTGAAATCCTCTGCCCTCACATTTTGCCCAGCCACTAATAAAGGCATCAATTTCACACAGAATTTACAGACAAAAACTGGTAGCATGTCACCCAAGGTCAAACATTGCCTTCTGACTTGTCTGGTGCTGACATATCAAGATCTTCAGAACTGTTCCATACTCACTCTTCGGAGTGACGCAACAATTAATTTTGTAGGGTTATCCTTGAAAAGGTGAAGAAGACGCAATAAAAAGAGCTCTCCTTTTCCTTTCCTGGCAGGCTATTCTAAAACCCATTTTATACATTTCTCAGAAATGTCCAATGGACCCTGAATCAGTCATTTATTTTAGTGATCAACTAAATAATATATCTTAGGACTGACATTTCGTTATTCTCTATTTTCTCTCTTAAAGCCTTACTCCCACTAGCTGGCTTTCTTTCCTAAGAAAATCTACTGGCAAGGAAAGCCTTTGTTTCACGCTCCCTTTCAGGGAACTAACTTTGAGACTATTCTGTCTGAGATGGTTTAACTAGAATGGGATAAAGTGAAGTGTGTGGCTTACTGCCAGATAAACCTGAATATCAAGGCAACTGTTGCCAATTGATGCCCTTGATCTTAATATGCTCATATATGGAATGGACTCAGATATGTGCAGAGACCTGAAAAGAAGTCAGACACATAACACATGGTAAATGATAAGTGTATGAATAAAACATACTTAATAAATGTAAAGATAAAGTAACCTAAAATTCTAAGTTTTATATGAACTACTATATAAATATTCTCTTAAAATTATGGTATATCCATATGTTCATGATGCTCAAGTACCTGGACTATTACTTGTTCTTATGGTTTTGAGCATAAATCAGAATACTTTTTCCCCTAAAAATAAGAGAAGTTAACCTACAAAAATATTATTTGAATATTTTATTCAAGTTTGAAATTATATGAAAAATATGTTTTGTTAATGTCACCGATTTAGATTATCTTGTATATTTGTTTCTGGGGTGACCTGCATCTAGTTATGGGAATTATCATGAGCCCCTATAAACAGCTACCAATAGATCAGATGTCAATAATAGAATCAGAGCATGGCTGATGCTATTTGGTGAAGCTTCACAAATGTGGGCATGTGAGCGTAAAATAACTTTCAAGGAATCCAATCAATTTATTCGATTGCTCTTAGGGGAGCTGCTGGGGAGTTGTGGTGTTGTAGAATTTTTATTTTGCTAAACAATAAAATTTAGTGTTATCTACTTTCTGCAAAATTATTTCGGGAATCTTACTACTAGTAGAACATAGATTTTTCTCTCTTGATCTTTAATGATATAAAATGAGTATTATTATCCCTATTTAATAGATGAAGAAACTGAATAAATTACCTCAATCACATAGCTAGGAAAGGACAAAACCTGGGTTCAAACCCAGGACTTTTAGATGCTGAAGTCTATGTTGTTAGCTACTATGTCCATTGAAGAACCACGTGTGCACAGTGCAACATGTGTATAAAGTTACACATGAACAGGGATCATTCTGACAAAGAAATATTATACAAAATTCTAGAATAAATTTCATTTGAATTTTCAATTTCTCATTTTCTAAGCCATGACAATAGTAGGTTAATTTCAAACACCTGTATATCATGAGTTTCACTTGTACACTATTTAAAAAAAATTAAGTATATTTTATTGTTGTTACAGTAGTCCCAATTTTTTCCATTTGCTCCCCTCCACCCAGTACCCCTCTTCCCTTCAGTAATCTTACCCCCCTTAGTTTATGTCCATCGGCCATGCATATAAGTTCTTTGGCTTCACCCTTTGCTATATTATTCTTAACTTCCCCGTCTATTTTGTACCAACCAATTATGCTTAATATCTGAACCATTTCTTCATTTCTTCTCCTCCCCCCTCCCAGCTTACAACCCTACAAATGATTCCAATACCTATGATTCTATTCATACTCTGGCTTGCTTAGTTGAATTTTGTTTTTATTTTTTAGATTCAGTTGTTAGTAATTGTGAATTTGTTGTCATTTTAATGTTTATAATATTGATCTTCTTTTTTTTTAAGTAAGTCCTTTGACATTTCATATAATAATGGCTTGGTGATGATGAACTCCTTTAGCTTTACCTTGTCTGAGAAGCACTTCATCCACCCTTCCATTCTAAATGATAGCTTCACTGGATAGAGTAATCTAGGTTGTGGGTCCTTGCTTTTCATTACATTGAATACTCCTTGCCAGTCTCTTCTTGTCTGCAAAGTTTTTTTTCTGAGAACTCAGCTGATAGTCTTATAGGCACCCCTTTTTATGTAACTCTCTGTTTTTCTCTTGCCGTTCTTAAGATTCTCTCTTTACCTTTAAACTTTGGTGTTTTAATTATGATGTATCTTGATGTGGTTCTCTTTGGGTCTAGCTTGTTTGGAACTCTCTGTGCTTCCTGGACTTGAATGTCTATTTCCTTTGCCAAATTTGAGAAATTTTCCTTCACTATTTTTTCACATAAGGGTTAAATTTCTTGTTCTTGTTCTTCTCCTTCTGACACCCTTATGATTTGGATGTTGGAATGTTTAAAGTTTTCCTAGGGGTTCCTATGCTTCTCCTCATAAAAAAAAAAAAAAAAAAACAAAAAAAAAACAAGTGTTTCCTTGTTTTGTACTGGTTGAATTTTTTTTTCTTCTTTATGTTTCAAATCATTGGTTTGAACCCCAGTTTTCTTCCATTCACCATTGGTTTTGTGTGGATTTTCCTTTGCTTCATTTAGCATAGCCTTCACTTCTTCCCTTATG
The DNA here is from genome assembly GCF_987537825.1 of Furipterus horrens. Classification (NCBI taxonomy): domain Eukaryota; kingdom Metazoa; phylum Chordata; class Mammalia; order Chiroptera; family Furipteridae; genus Furipterus; species Furipterus horrens. Next base: position 13,109,130 of record NW_028327182.1, read on the forward strand.
TGTTTCCCATACTTAAGACTATCTGTCAAGTCTGTGAGCATCTTTATTACCAGTGGTTTGAACTCAACATGTGTTAGGTTGGCTATCTCCTCATCTGTCAAGTTGGCTGTTTTCTCATCACTGAGTTCTCCCACTGGAACCATGATCCATTCCCTCTTTTGTGCCAAACTTCTCTGTCATCTCATCTTGACAGGCTCCTTTGTTTGTTTGAGTATTTCTTCTTTCTTTCTTTCTTTCTTTGTTGGACTTCCATGCAGCTTAATTCTCTGGAACTTCTGGTTGTCTCTAGTTTTGAGGTAGTTGTATTCCTTCTTAGTTGTGGAGGGAGATGCAGCTTGACTGTCTAGGCCCACATTTTGGCTGGAAGTCCACATACACGTTGTTTTAGACTTGGATTTTTTATCGCTTAAAAAATATTCTATAAATTAAGAAAATAAAATTACTTAATTTAATAAAAAGAACCACATTACAATTATTTATGTTATTTAATAAATACCTAAATAGAATTTCAGTCAAGATGATGTTACAGGAGAACATGGCTTGCCTCTTTACACAACCACATCAAAATTGCAACTAAGATATAGAACAACCATCAGCCAGAACCATCAGAAATTGAGTTGAATGGAAGTTTGACAACTACAGAATTAAAGAACCCACATCCATCAAGATGGGTAGGAGGGGTGCAGACTTGGAATGAGCTGGTCTCTAACTCATGTGTGGATAAAAAATTCAGGAGTATTTCAAGAGCAAGGAGTTCCAGCCCCACACCAGCCCCCCAGCCCAGGGTTCCAGCACAAGGAAAATAAGTCCCCACAATTTCTGGCTGCAAAAACCTGTGGAGATTGAGTTGGTGGTAGAAACTGCTGGAGCCCCTAAGTTCATCTTAGAGAACCCACACATGGACTCACCTACTCAGACTTACTTCCTCTGAGCTCCAGCACTAGGGTAGCAGCTAGAAAAGCACCAGTGGTACAATGGGAGAAACTGAAGTGTCTGGCATCAAGGCCAGCAGAGGCAACTGTCTCTTTTCTAAACCTTCCCCCAGAAGAACCGGCAAGCTGGTGACATATCTGAGACTCATTAGACCTGGCTAACATTGTTTGACCCAACTTTGAGATCCCCAGAGACTCTACCCTAGCCAATTTATGGGCCCACCCAAGCTGCTTTTCCATATGAATGGCTGGTCTTGGCTCATGCTTCACAACTTCCTAAATCCTCTCAAACAAGCAACAGCTGGCCTCAAACAAACTACAGCTGGCTTCAGTGAGCTCCAGGCCAAGCGTTAGCAATAGCCAGCTTAGAATCACAGCTTGGCTTCACCTGGGAATCTCCAAGTTCAGCACAAGTAGCAGTCACATTAAATTGATTTATAACTCAGGTAGGGCACCTGGACAAAACACAGGTGGTGGCTGACCTTGCCCTGTACCACCAGGGGAAATCGGTGGGCCAGTGCACCCAGTGGATAGCTACAGACCACATTGGAGCATCACCACCCTGCCTTTGAACAGCTGATCCTCCACAGAGAGCAGTGGTCAGTCAGTCCTTGTAGCTGCCTGGCCTGAGTAAGTCCCTCTCTTTAATCTGCAAACAGCAATTAAGGCTCAGTTACTAGAGGAAGGTGTACTCAACCCACACAAAGGGGGCACCTTGAGTAAACAGCTTGGGTGATAGGGGAGGTTATGCCACTGGACCCTACAGGACACCTACTGCATCAGGCCATACTACCAAGACACAGAGTCAAAGCATCTCTACTTAATACATAGAAATAAACACAGGGAGGCTGCCAAAATGAGGAGACAAAGAAATACGACCCAGATGAAAGAACAGAACAAAACCCCAGAAAAAGAACTAAATGAAACAGTTCTCATGTAGAAGCAGGCAAGGGGTAGTCCAAAAGAAGAGAGGCTGGGAAGAGGAAACAGGAAGAAGGAGGGAGCTAGCAGTGGGTGATGACGGCAGAGAGGAGAAGAAGACAAATCATATGTGGCTTCAAAGGCCAGCCTGGGGACTTCAGCTTTTATTTTAAATGTGTTGAGAAGTCAGTGATTTGAAGGCAGGTGAATTACATCATCCAAATATTTTCTTGCCTACTTAAAAAAAAAAAAAAAAAAAACTTTATTGGGTTAAGCTTGACAGGATAAACTGCACATATGAAAAATGTACAAAAATCTAAATAAAATAACTTGCAAAATGTTCACCTTATGTTATGCTAAATCATTTCACAGTATCAATTTAGATCAATTTTCCAGTAAAAGTTCATATGTTTAACAGGTGTCATGCTAAAAATATCTTTATAGGGCTTCCACATATTTTGAAAAGTAAATTAAAAGCATATATATTAATAAGAAAAAAATAAGGGCCAGAATTTAGTTGCTTAGTTCAAGGGCAAATTGGAAATGATTGATATATTATGGATGAGCACTATAGACCAATTCTTGATGCAACAATTTTGAGACAGTTTAAAGCATTATAACAAAGATTCAATTCAGTAACAAAAAATAAATAGAAATATCAAATCAGGAAAAAGAGAAAAGTAACTGTGACTAAATTTCACATTTAGCTTTGATCTTCTTAGAAGAAGAGGAAAAATAGAAAGGAATCCTATTATTTCTTCAGTATTAATCATAAAGGAGGAAGCACAGTCATGCTTTAGGGAATATAAACTTTTTAAGAACTGAAAATTACGTAAGGTAAAAATGTCACAAAGACTTTTATATAGTGAACACTGACTGCAGTAATAGATTTCTTCAAAAATAGCTTTATAGTAACAAAAGCGATGAATATTGTATTGCTCTATAGTGTGAAATCCCTTAACTAAAGCTGAGGATAATAAAACACACCTTCATCAGGCAGAATTGTGTTTGAAGAATTGAATAAATGTGGTAAAACCTGATTCAAGCATAAAATGTAAATATTGTGGGTTTCTTAAGTAATCTTCAGTTTCTAGAAGAGAATTGATTTTCTTATTGTGGTTTTGTTGGGAACAGAATAACTGGCAGTTCCAATTAATGCTGGAATTGTTCATAAGGGCATACACATGCTTTCGAAACCAGCGGGGCAAATTTCAATATTGGCATTAAAAGCCACCCAGTATTCTCAATTGAATGGGAACTTAGCCCCACCCCCTCCACACAGTAGCCTCAGGAGGGACTTTTTGATCTGTTCAAATAGGAGAACACGCAGGTTCTCAACTGTGTAAGTTTTAGCAAGGAAGAAATAATTTTGTCCCAGAAAATTTCACATTGGGTTATTCAATGGTTCAACAACTAGATAATATTTACCTATTAAGCCCCTAGTCTCTACAATGTACTGGGCTCAGTGGTCAGGAAGCTCAGAGTTTGGTGGCAGATAAGCACAAGGTCATTACAATACGTATTGTAATCTCAGAAAAGACAGAGTTCTGTGCTTACTTTGAAGGGGACTGAGGCATCACTGTCCTGTGTACAATGTTTCTTGTATCTTCTTCAATAGATGTCTCTATTTTTCATATTGTGGTTGTATATATTCCGGACAGACCCCATATATTTAAATGTTCTTAAAAATATTAAACAAAATATTATCTGTGTGATTTATATCGGTGTAATTAAGGCAATATTTGAAAAATTGGAAACATATATTTAAATGTTCTTAAAAATATTAAACAAAATATTATCTGTGTGATTTATATCTGTGCAATTAAGGCAATATTTGAAAAATTGGAAACATGGTACTAATTAATGTTACTCTCCTTACTCATAAGTTAAATGTTTGTCTGTTTTTAATGAATAAAAAGCATATTCTTAAGTATAATTTAACATCTTACTTTGTGAAAAATATAATTTAAAAAATGCAATATAAGTTATTTTACAGAAATTTTAATTCTTTGAATTAGTAAGTCTGTGACATAAAATATTTGTGTATGTAAATAATGCAAAATAATATTATTATGTTTCAAATGGAGGTATGTGAGTTAGGCCTTCCAAGAAACTTTTACTTCCATAGAATAAAGGAATTGCATTGATAAAACAACCACAACAACAAAAAAAAATACTAGAGATAACCATAGAAAACATCCAGGTGCCTGAAAAAGAGTCAAGATATGAAAACTAGATTAGTGTCCAAACTATCATTTCTTTGAAATCTATTTTGATTGTACACATTCAAGTGCAATCTATGGTTGTCATTTGATTCACCTCCAGTTACAAACAACTCAAATAACTCAGTTTGTCTCATATAAAGGAGGGAAACTACTTGGGTATGGTTACAGAAGCTTCATTTGTAACGCAGATGTTTCATATAAAAAGGCAAGGCCTTTCCAGAAGTCATAATAACCATATGTTTTCATTTTACTATCAAATAAAAGTGTTCTTTTTAAATGTAAAAGTGTATTTTAATAAAAGCTATGAAATAAGACCAGGTCTAAATTTCCAGATCATTTGGTGTATCACAATTAAAAGGTTCAATCAGGTTTTAGATCAGTGTGATACTGGCTATTCTTAATCCTCATCTGAGCATAAAACTTCAGACTAAATGTTATATCAGTGGGATTATGCTGTCTGTGAAACTTAATTAATTAAACATTTCTTTAGACTTGAAGGAGGCTGATAAAATTTGGAGTCATTGTTATTGATGTACAATTTAAAGATTAAATATTTTTGATAAATCAATTGTGAAAAATAAATTATAAAATTTAATGCTGATTTCCTAATATAAAACTTCAAGAATAAAAGTATGTTCCAGGGTGAAAAAATGTTCAGCATACAGTATTTTTAAAAATGAATATACAAATATGTATTTGCATAAACGACATATAAGGTGCTGTGGGTTATATGCATATATAACAACAAAACCATTTTTGCTTGTGCTTGGATGTAGGTATCTGTGTATTTATTTAGAAATCAGTTTATCTTTTCTATTGTAATATATTTTTTGTCCTGTAGTTGTTAATCCTTACGGCATAAGTCAAAGACTCATCTTTAGTCAGGTGAGCAGAGGAAAATCTTCTAAATGAGTGTATTAGATCAAGCTGAATATGTATATATAAAACACACATGAGCACACAAACAAACATACCCTTTGTGAACAAAAGCATCAATACAAAGCTAAAAAATAGTATTAGGAATAAGTATATTTGTGATTCACTTTGGCTTTTAGTTTTGAACACACAAATACATCTGTGTGTGACAACTACAAAGTACACAGATATTGATATGCTCCATCATAAATAAAGACAGATGACTTGAAGGTGCAAATGGTTTATCATATGTTCCCAAACACACCATCTCAAATATGCCATTCCATCCACACGCCCAAGAGTTTTCCATTTCCCTGAGAACGGAGAGACAATCTCTTCCTACAGCCTGCCTGTCTTACAGTTGGTGAGAAGGACCTGCTCTTGCTTCTTGTAAAAGCCAACATTTTTAATATATGGATAAGTCAATATCATTTTCCTCAATTCCCTTGTACCTGTCATTTTCAATTCCCTCTCTATTTTCCCAAAATAGCTTACACATATGCTAGTACTTATTCTGTTAAAAAAAAGAAAAGAAGAGAAGAGAAAAGAAAAGAAAAATCAGCCAGGAGATTAAGTTTAATCAGTCAGGTAATCAAGGTTTACATATACAGTAATAAACCATGTGGATAGCATGTTACCTTGATATGAATGAATCTGAATGGTATTCTATGTCTGTGGTCTCTCTCTCAAATCATAGAAACCCATTTTAATAATAAAAAAACAGCAGATGAATCCCAACTGCCAGACTTTCTACAAAATACCTAACCAGTACTCTTGAAAACTATCATGTTCATCAAAAACAAGAAAAAACTGAGCAACTCACTGAAGAGAAGCCTCAAGAGACATGATGACAAAATGTAATATATCCTTCAAAAACACTAGACAGTGATAAAACTAAGGAAATCTGGATAAATGATAAACTTTAGTTAATTATAACTTTTAATATTTGTCTATTAATGGTGACAAATGTACCACAGTGATGCATTGTGGGGTGTATAAGGATTTCTCTGCTATCTTTAAAATATTTCTTCAATAAAATTTAAAAGTATTTTTTAAATGTGCCTTGAAATGTATATGCTATAATCTTTACAGATTTATTTTATATATTACAGGTTGTTTATGATTATGTCCTGTAAATGCAAAGCCTAAAGAACATACAAACATGTTAGCTGCATCATATTTAAATACAAATAATAGCTGAAACATATTGAAGCTATAAGAGAGACAAAAACAACACTCTGAAGCTCATTAGAATGATTTTCTACAAACTGATTAACTTCTGCCCAGGTGCCTTGAAAATTTTGAAATGTTAGGTCTTATTTTCTAACAGTGATCCTATCTGTTCAGGTGCACTATTTAATGAACAACAAACTTAGTCTATGACTATTACTCTCCTAATCTACCACTCATAAAATGTCCCCTAATGGTAAATGAGGCTTTTGCAGAAATCAAGTTAATTTTGTCAGTTATACTAATTACTTAAAAATTATGAATATCTATGTTCATTTCTCTGTTTACATAATCCTTTCAATCTATCTAAAATTATACATTGAAAGATTGTTTTAAAGCATAGCTTGTTTTAGGCAATGTAATAACCTAACTGAAATATATACACACATAATAGATATTTTATGTTATATTACACACATAATATACATGATAATTACTATCTGTTCCTTTAGTGTATGTATACACACATATAATAATTATACAAAATTAATTATTTGTCATACATAGTTTTGTATGTGTTCCTCCCATTAAAATATAATTATATATATTTGTGTATATATACATTTGTATATTTATATATTATCTTCCTCTCAGGGAAAAGGTGATGAGTAATTATAGTCACTTACACCAAGAATTGTTTATGCAACATTCTGTGATAGCATATGGATAGGGCGCTTGTTTATAATTAATGTCAGGGAAAACGCCAGGGATGACACATTAATAATTGAGTTTGATACTCCAGAAAATATTAGCTCCATGAATAACTTGAGCAGGTCATTTCATAGAGTCAGAGGATAAATAATGTGGGTTGTAGGACTTCCTGTTCTGGAGAATATAATTTGGTTACAAAAGACAAACTCTTGTGAAAATGAAAAGAAAAGTTGTTTGACTACAAACGCAGCCAGGATTTGAGGGGCCAAATCTCTGAAGGCAGAAGGAACACTGAGATGAGCCTAATATGTTACTTTCCTCCTGCAGCTGTTTTTTCACGAGTAAGCAACACAGTGCACGAAGTTTATGCGCAGAGAGCGGCACACAAAGCACCAGGTAAGCAGAGCTTTCAAAAGCCTCCCGAATCAAGAGGGATGAAGAGTGTGATGATATACCATCAGGAAGGCAGTAGGCCTTCATGTAATAAGACTGAAGAAACTGGGAAGATGAGAAGTGAGCCCAATATTCTTCTTTGCTTTTCACCTTGAGACAAATACTGATTTGTATTTAACACTCGGAGATACAAAGTCTCCTAGAAGGTGTTGACTAAAGAGTGAGATGTGTTAGAAAAAATACCTTGGATCTTAGTTGAATCAACTGAATTTTTCTACCTGGAGTATGACAGTGAGTTAGAAACAAAAAAACAAACAAAAAACAAGACCTTACAAAGACTGAAATCTAACCTCAAGACCAATCAACTCCTGACTACATAAAGTGATCATTTAGTATCTAAATTTCAATGTAAACAGGTAACTGATATAAGGAGACCTTTTTTTAGATTGGGAATTACTTACCAAAGTGATGGAATAAATACAATGTATATACAGTATCTTCTATAAAAGGGAATGCACTTTTCTTTAACAAATAAACCCACACAGAGTTTAAACAGCAAAATTTGAAATGCTTTATTTTAATCAATATTTATCAAATGCCTTTAAAAATACTTTTCTAAACAGCACCCATAAAAAATGCCCATTATCCTTGCCTTCAAGATGTTTAAAATCTAACAATAGAAACAAATATATAAAATTGACTGAAAACTAACATCAAAATAGTTGTAAAGAAAGAATTATCAAGCTATTCAAAAGATAAACCAACAAATTGTATCTAGGGGGATTAGTAAAAGCATCACAGAAGAGACATTTGAACTAAGTATTGAAAATATGTATTAATACAATAAAAATGCATAAACAGGGTAACAGAATAAAATAAATAAGTAAATCTCTGATCTGTAGCTAAACTGAATAATAAACAATCCTAGTTTATCATGGAATTAAGATGGCAAAGGGGAAAGGTATAAAAGGGATGTGATAGGATAACTTGGTAGCACTTGTGTTACTATGATAAATAATTATAATCTGTCTTATTAATTACATGTTTTTAATTATTATCATGCTATTCAAAAAATAATATTACATGGATTCATCACTATGTATCATTGAAAAAAATGAAAAAAAAATCTACTCAGACCTTATAAACTCGTTCAGATATAATTATCAACACTAATTTATTTTTTTCATGGAATGCATATATTATATATATTGCACAGAATATATAATATGAATATATATTATATGGGGCACATACTTTGCATTTTGATACTTAATGAAGCATTCTATTATATAGAGTAATACCTTTCTATTAGTTCATCTATTCAAACCAGTTCTTGATTTTTCTAAATAAATCACCATCTGTTTTTACTTTATGTACATAAACTGTTTTTAAGTCCTCTGCCTGCCAAGTGTTACATCTTTATCTAAAAACACATGCAGTAAAGACCTTGAGAAGGAAAGAACATCTTGATTAAATAGCGGAAGAATATGATGCAGTACAAAATGTAGGCCACAAGAAGATAATTAAGATATGACAGCAACATTTGCTTTGCTTTCCTTAAGCAATAGCATTATACTGGATGCTCATACTACTTTTCTCTTTCACTCTGACAGTTTTGGTCTTTAGTACCAATATGCTTATATTTATCAGATAATTATAAAGCTTAATTTTTTCTTTTATAACTCTTCTCCCTAGACTACATTATTTTTTCATTTTGAATATAATTAAGTTTCTTCCTGACTACTTCAATTTTGTGAAGTTATGCTGAATTTTAATTCTATTCAGGATGGACTGTGCATGACCTTATATATATTATTATTTCAAGTATATTCGTTCTAAAATACCATAGAGTTCTCAATTAAAAATAGTAAAAAAATAATGACCTTTTAGAAATCTTTTATATTGTCATGGATAAATCCTTGTGAGCATTAATTATACCCCTAGCATTCATAACAGAAATGTGATATTTAATAGCTAAACAGAATTAACTTATAGCTAATATACCTCAATGAATAGATTGCTTTCCATTTCAATTGTCATTCCCTTGAATTTCTATTGAATATCTTTTTTTCAGAATTATTTTATAAATAATTGTTAATTGGCTAATGTATATAGGATTTTCATCTTCTGTTTACAACAAACGAAGAGAGAATAAGACAGTGGAACAAAAATTTGATTAACTGGAACACTACTTGCTTTTGTAAAACTGTTTGACTATTGGCAATTCTCTGGAATTAGTTGGTTAGTTGAGAATTATTATGCATATTGTACCAGAGTTACCAATGAGTTAGTCTGTTACTGCATAGTACAGTTAAAAGAGGCAGGTACTATGAAAGATTTCAGATTTTTTAGATTTTTCGGGAAGATGAAAGTAATGCTCTAATTCAAAGGTACTTTATTAGAATTAAGATAACATCTGTAAAATGTATAGCACATTATGTGGCACATAGAAGTACAGCAAGGAGACCCAAGGGGGATAGGTGCTACCTGAAGGAATGGGTTAAAATAAGTGGAATCTGGGAGATATAATGTGATGGAAGTCTTGGAGAGGTTGGTTTCAAGGGTGTTGAATATAGAATATTTTTCCAGATAAATGCTCATCACTGTGTTTTGTGATATTTCCCAGTAACCTTATACAGCATCAGTGATAAGAAAGAAATCAGAATACATTTTCACGGTTGGAATTTCTTAAGAAAACTGACTAGAGACTACATCTGGTCATTGTGGTACAAACCAAATAGCTGATAATTTAGAATTTTTGTTGGTGTTACTGTTAGTTCAATATGCTAAAAATTTATTTTTATTTGAATGGCTTTTTTTTCCCTGGATATCTTAGGCTCAGTCCGCTGATGGCTGGCTGAAAGCAGAGAAACTAGGGGAACGGGAAACATCTCATTTAACCAAAACTCTTAGGCAGGCATGCACCTGGAAACCGAGGGTTAAGAGAGAAACCCCAGAGTAGCAGGGGAAGGACAGCTCCGAGAAAGAAGAGCTGGACTGCTGGGAACCAACACCCACAGCTGTCAACCAAAGGTGGTTCTGTAGGCTTCCCATCCATGACCAGCTGTGAGATGAAAATCAGGAGGTTCAAGTCTGGGAAGATCGAAGGGAAATCACCATCTCTAACCTTTAAATCAACCCCCTCAAATATTATATTTCTGTTGGCAGGAAGGGAGTTATTCTCCTGTTCAGAGATGGTTTTAAGAGACATTCATTTAGCTCAGTGGATTGAGCGTCGGCCTGCGAGCTAAGTGTCGCTGGTTCGATCTTCCAGTCAGGGTACATCAGAGAAGGAAAACTCTGACTCCAAAAAACCTCCGCTGCCTTGCGGCATACCTCTTCTGGGGAAAGGCTAAGGGAGTAAACCCCGACAGAAAATCCGGAGCCGGAGTCCCTAAGGCGGTTTGACGTTGTAGTCAACACCGGCAACTCCTGCGGCGCACCTGAAGCCAAGCTGTATCGACTCCGTCTTTCCCTTGGATCCTTCAGCTGCGAAGAGAGGGGGGGTCTGCTGCATGGGCAACAGCAGACCCTCCATATCACCCTGCCCAGGCTCTGTAGCTTCAGCTCCACTGGAGAGGACACTCCAGCGTCATCGCAAGATGTCAATTCAACACGGGAGGAGACAGATGCCGTGTCACTCCCGTGTCGGACTGCACAGCCATTCTCGGCGGTGCAGATAGACACTTAAGAAGCTACACCATCGTCTCTCGAGACGGACGGCTGCCGACGACGACGAGTTGGGAGGATAGTGTAAGACAGGCACTATCCTGACCCTTAGGAGAAGAATAGCCTAGTAGGAGGAAAAGCATAAGATAATTAATGGAATTATGATATGCGTATAGACTTATTTAGGAAAAATATTGGTAGAGCCTGTAAAAACAGGTGTTATGCAAAAATAAAATAAATAAAATAAAATAAAGTAAAATAATGTGTGCTCAAATAACTTCAGTAAACTGTGTTCAATAAACTAATGGGTGCTTTTATTTCAGGGCTTTTCAGTGCCTTTACTATGATACCATGCCCTGTGAATCTCCAAATCTGCCCAGAATCCTCTGGAAAACATTGCAAGAAGACAAATGTAACACAGACCTATCAAATCAGAATCCCCAGAAGTGAGGCTCAGAAAACTTGATTGTGAGATGTTCAGTGTACAGCATCATGGTTACGACGTGCATGGGTCCTAGGAGATACTGAGAGGGTAGGAAAGGGGATGCTAATTCTTGGCTGTGCCATTGGCTGTCTTTCTTTGGTCATGCTGTTCATGACCTATGTGCCTCAGTTTTCTCATCTGAGAAACTGAGAAAACGGTATTTATATTATTAATGTTGTTTTGAGGATAACATGTGCAGAAGTATTCATAAAGCCTTTAGAATGATTACTAATACACACCAGGTATTTAAAGTGTCTACTGAGAAAATCTATATTAACAAGGTTCATACATGTACCAAATTCTCATTGAAAAATGCCATAAATGTTCATAAATGACTACAAAAAGGGGTGTGGAATATAAATATGGCCATAATATAAATAACAATGGATTTAAACTATTCAAAATAATGAAAATAATAAATGGGGTGGATTTTTTAAACTATGTAGAAAAATATATTTGTTCATTAATTCTGTTTATTTACTAGTGCAATTATGGTTAACTTCAACTGATTTTTTAAAGCAGCCTACAATACTGATTGAATAGAGGTCAGACATATGCTAGAGAATAATTGGAAAAATTGAAATAAATGTCAGTCTTACTTTGAATTTAGGAGGACTCTGAGACAAAAGTTTGTGCAGAAAATGTATTGTGGAATTAGGAAATAGAAGGAAAGGATTGAAAAATTCAGAAAGAGAAGAGCCAACCCAGTGTGCTATAATGGGAGAGTTATTGCAGCAGCTTACTGGGGCCCGTCTCACCGGGAACTTCTGGAAATACAATTATAGGGCAATTTAGTGGTGGAACACATGAAAGTGAAGGATCTGAAGTATCTATCAAGTTTTTTTTTTCTTTTTTTTTCTACCAGTGTTCCCCTGTGGAAATTCTCCAGCAACTTCAGCCTGCCCCAGTTACGACCAGACATGCCTCTGCATCAGAAAATGCCCTTAGGCACAGTCTTCTGTTTGTTCTGGAATGGAGAGCTTTGTTCCTCATTCTTAGAACCAAGCTAGGTAGATGTCTGACAAGGACCCGCCTTTCCGAGAACACTGCCTGTCACAAACTCCCAAATGCAGGGAAGGCTTTCTTCCCCCTTTGGGACCCCTCATGAAATATTTTGCAACTTTGGTAAGTATTAAGTACATGCGCTTTTCGGAAAAGGTTGCTGTTAGTGGAAACTGAGCCCTCGAGTCCTGGGATGTGAGACAAAGGACAAAGGGATGAATGCACAAGAGAAAACCAGAGCTTCTCTGTGAAACCAAAGAAAAAGTATGAGTGGCTGCTTTTGTTGGAAAGTGTAAGTAAAAAAATATTGTATGTGCAAGAATAACAGGGGAAAAGCTATTGGATTCCAGAGAATGCCTATGAGAAGAATAGAATTTAGGAAAAGGTGAAATCTGTTATCAGGACTTTGGAACTTAAAAACAGGAAGAAACAAGCTATTATTTGGACTAGAAATGTGTTGGAAAGAAATCAGTTTTGTATAATTATTGTTGTATGACATATGTCTGAGAAGTTTGAAAGTCCCCAGGACAATAAAAGAATAGAACTTTTATGGAAAGAAGAAGATGATGGGAAAGAAGACAAAAAATATAATAAAATAAATGGGATTTAGTTTTTGAGGTTTGGAGTGTGTTGCCCAAAGAACTGTTCATTTGGAAGTCAAAATGATATTAAGAACAGTTCCAGTAATAAAAATAATTTGGAAAGATTTATTCTCTGTAGAGTTGAAATGGTTAGAGATTGATTTCTGAGATTTAAATAGTGTTATATATGGGACAGGCAGGGAATTGTGTAAATATTTACCAGAATAGAATGCAAATTTGGAGCTAGAGGTGGAGTATACTGTGGATTCTTGTAGGATCTAAAGTTGGAAGGACTGGGATGGTGGGAACAGGGCGTGGAGCCAAGAGGAAAGCAAGACATAAACCAGGACTGAAAAAAGAGTGGGGACAAGCCAGAGCTGTTATAAAGATAAAGTAGAATGAAAGTCTCAGACGGGAATGGAAGAGAAATGGAGCCCACAGCTTGAATTATATCTTTAAGTATGCGATATCACTATAGTTAAAATAGAAGAGAAATGTAACAAAAAGTACTTGATTACAGTTAAATTGATAGTTTTAGGGAAAAATAATTTTTTTTTCATCCTACAACTCATCCCTCCTTACACGGAGAGTCCTTGCCTCAAAAGTTAGACATACCTCGACGAAAATCCAAATGAGAGACAAAGTACCAATTTACTAAGAGTTATGAAGTGTCTAAATATTTGTTCCAGTTTAGAGGAAGTTTGATTTGAAAATCTGACCAAGTTCAAGACACTTGAACGAGGCTTAGTTTTTATTCTGAGCTTAAGGTACCAGTTAGTTCTAAAGGAAAGAGCCACACAAGTTTTCTTGAAAATCTAAGAGAGTAAGATATGGAGAAACTGTTGACCCTATTTATTCCAGAAACAAAAAGAAAGGGTGAAGTCTAGATGTCTGACATTATGGAGAACTGCAGTTGAACCAGTTAAATATGACCCAGACACTGGCCTAGCAGCAGCCTAGTATTAAGGTTGGAGACAGATCTGAACCAGAAGTAGGAAAGAATATAGGAACTTATAAAACAATAATAGGCTATTCATTCATTCATTCACTTAATAAATATTTATAGTGTCCTTATATGCCAAGCATTTCCTAAGTATTGAAGATAGATTCTTGGAAGCCGAGACAGAGGCAGTCTCTACTTTTGGAAACTTTTCAACCCTAATCAAAACAATAAACAGTAACTAAGTATGAAAATATCAGGAATTGATTTATGCAATGTAGACAATTATTTGCTAGGATGAACGACTGGCCAACATACTTCCTTGAGTAGAACAGACAGGTAGTTTACTCTGAGGGTGTGGAGGTTCAGCAGAGGCCTTGATGCTAAGCCAACATCAACATTTCTGTGAAGAGAATATTCCAGTCAAAAATTTTAAAAAGCATACTGAGCCCTGGCCAGTGTGTCTCAGTTGGTTGGAGCATCATCCAGTAAACTAAAACGTTGTGGATTTTATTCCTGATCAGGTCACATGCCTAGGTTGAGGTTTCCGGCCCCTGTCAGAGCATGTATGAGAGGGACCTGACTGATGTTTCTCTCTCACATTGATGTTTCTCTCCTTCTCTCTCTCCCTTCCTTCACTCTCTTTAAAATCAATTAAAGGGCTAAGGAAGAGGAGACGGAAGGGGGTGAAGGGATTTAGAAAAATGAAAAATTGATTCATGAACATGGACAACAGTGTGGTGATTGTGGGAAGGAGGGGGTATAAAGGGGCTAAGTGATAATGGAAATAAATGCAATAAAAAAATTAAAAAATAGCCCTGGCTGGTGTGGCTCTATGAATTGAGTGCCAGCCTGCAAACCAAAGGGTTGGTGGTTTGATTCCCAGTCAAGGCACATGCCTGGGTTGCAGCCCAGGTACTCAGATGGGGCATGAGAGAGGCAACCACACATTGATGTTTCTCTCCTTCTCTTTCTTCCTCCCTTCTACTCTCTCTAAAAATAAATAAATAAATCTTTAAAAATTTAAAAGTAAAAATTAAAAAAAAACATATTAAATATGTTATGGTGCAGACATTTGGTGAATTTTAGAATAAGAAAGACAAGCAGGTTAAGAGCAATTTAGTGACTAAAGAGTAAGTAATAAGACATGATTTTCTAAGGGCAAGCGAGAGCCATGAAGATCCCAGTAGAAAAGAATACTCATTTTCTATTTCATTCTAAGTTTAATGGAAACCCTTTTTTAAAAAAATAGGTAAATAACATGAACTGTTCTTTATAATAATTTGAGTATGATGTCACAAACTAATCAATAGATTTATTAAACTGATGGATGCTTCATTTAAAAGAATGACATAATTCATTGGGTTAGAGCATGTGTTTATAGCAGCAAATGAATCTATTCAATATTTGTAGGCAGTGAGAAGGAAAATATCATCATTTTTTTAATGATAATTAAACATAATGATAATGGTAATTGAGCCTGCATCTTCCCTATGCTTTGCTCTGTTTCAATGGTTGATCTTTGTAAACTGTATTTCCTAATTCCTTAGTTAAATAACTTTCAGTTAAATCCCACACCTGAAAGGCTCTGGCGAAAGGTGTGAGGGCAGAGTGTGAGGGAAAGCCAAGCTGCTCCCTGCATCTCCAAGTCAGGTGGTATCTTTTGCAGTGACTGCATGACCCACCGATAAACCCCATAATTACCGAAAAATAATAATTTGGTCAAGATTTGTGTATTCTTATTAATTCATGGATCCAATAGAGACACTTGAAAACACCTTCTTTAATGTAAGTTGAGTTATTAAAGTCATTTCTTTTACAAAACATGTGGTTATTTCACTGACAAGCTTATGCCTCATCACTGGTTTTACATAATAAAGTTCATATTTTTAAAAAAGTGATAATTCTCAATATGTATGCTTGTGCTATTTAAAACTCAGTAAATTTGCTAAAGATGCAATATTTCAAAACATTTAATTTGTATTCAACAACAATTTTGTTTTTAATAAAAACTATTTCCTCATGGTTAGTATGGCTCTCTGACAGCTGTGTTATTTTGCAAGCTTTGTCATAACATTGCTGTTTGTACTACTAAAGGGACATTTGAGTCTCAATTTTAAAAGGCTTCTACTTTTTGGTTTAGGTTCTGAGTTTGTACACTTTGAAGATAGAGGTACTTCATATAGTTCTTTGATATCTTTTCATCAAGGAAATGAAGGAAGACCTATTTTATTTTTAATTTACTTTGATTCATATTTTTCATCATTAGAACTGAGTTAAGATCTTTGTCATGTTATATAATAGAAATATCTTGTCATGTTCTGACATCTTGTCACCTAAATAATGACTCCTGGTCCTGGTGAGCTTTTAGAGAAAGGTTCTGGCGATTATCAAATGTCTCGGCTTCTCCTTTGGCATTTCCCCGAACTAAAAATCTATTTGATATATTGTTTGCATTTTTACAGAAAATTCTGCCCTAGACACTCATTTTAAGGCTAACTGAGGGTTTCCATATGCTTAGATAGGATGAGAATAACACACAATATTCCATATGCTTCCACTCTATACATACATTTTAAAATAAGAATATATTGACCCTGACTACCTCTTAAGAATTCTGAGAATATAAGTAGAAATATAAATAGAAAATGTTAAAAACTGAGAAGTTAAAGGGTTGAAGGAACATGGCTACCTAGAGGAAAAGCCTTCTAGGCAGAAGTGACTATTGTACAGCCTATTCAAAGGTAAGTTGTGAGGCTGATATGGTGAAGCATAGTGAACTATGTTGGCATGAGTTGAGCGAGTTAGCAGAGGACCAGAACATGAGGGTCACTGCAGAAAGAAAAACAAAGTCTTTATTTTTAGTGAAATGATAAGTTATTAGAAGTTAGTGAAAGTCTGTCATTCATATGTTCAACAAATAAGTATCGAACATCCTAATGTGCGTCAGCTGCTATTATAAACGCTGTGGATAGAGTTTCACTTAAATCATATGGCTTATAGTTTTTTGAGTGGGGCACAGTAATTGGTTTCTAGTCAACAGACCCATGCTAAGTAATACCCCACTCATATGAGAAAGTGTTAAGGGCCATGGAGGAAAATAAGACAAGGTAAAATGACTAGATAGTTAACTCTATGTTGCAAGTTTGCTGCTATTTTATGTAAGGTTGTGAACTACAACGGATATTTTTACAATATCTATGTGCTATATGGAAGGGGGTTACTGAAGTGGAGGTAGAGATGACAAACTCATGGGACTCTGAATTAATTTCGGAGGGATATCGGCCAACATGATTGGCTGTTGTATTGCATTCTAGGAAGAGACAAAAGGAGAGATCAAGGATGACTACAAGAATTACAGTGAAGGGACTGAATAAATGGGATTACCTGAGATTCAAAAAAAAGCAACAGCATTAGTTGAAAGGTAGACCAAAGCACTGAAGTGTGCAAGTCTGAGGTCAATGTGGCATATAGAAATTACCATAAAACTTTAAACAGAAAATAGCTTAAAAAAAGAGAAGTAGATAAGTAGATTGAAAGGAGTTAAATAGTAAGCCCTAGATTGGGCCTCTAGAAATAATTCTTAAAACCTTTGAGAAATTATCTAAATGCAGTTGCAATTTAGTATTCTCCTTGTAGGCATTATTAGAGTAAGAATTCCTGGTACTTATCCAATCAGTGCAACCAAGTCTAGATACCAAGGAAGCTGGAGAATGGGCATCATTGATGCAATACAGTGATTAGAAAGCCATTGCTACGCAGCTGACATTTCCACTGCTATTCCACACGCATGGTGCTGAGGAGTAGCATATTGCAGGCAAGAAACTCATGTTTTCATAGTCTTCATTGTCAGCAGAAACATTTAAAAAAGGTGTAAAAGGGGACCTTTTTCAAAACTGTTCTGTACTCAGGAGGTAATGAGATTTAGCTTTTCACTTCCTCAAACAGAAAAAAGATAGACTTGCATGAATGTTTTGGAAATCAGCACAGACTATTTGTACAGTGTGGTTGTCGAATGAGGTGAAATATGGAATATTTTTTGAAATATGTTAAATATCAGCTGGGTATGTGATATCTTTTGGATATTTCAAATACACCTTGCATATATGAAATGGGTAATCAAAGGAATGGTATATTAGGAAAGGTAATTTATAGATAATGTTTAAAGTGATAAGACAAGATGAAGTAACTTAAGGATTGAATAAACTTAGGGACGAGAAAAGCTGACCTTCTCCTTAGTATGTTTTGCAATGACAAGTTTATTTTCACCTTATATTACCATTAGCAATAGACCTTTAAAACACTTTTTTTCTAGTTCTTAACACAAAGGGAAAAAATGCCATACACAACAAAAGGGGACGCATTTAACAAAGATAATACAGATATGAAGACTGTTGACGTCAGAGAGAAAGTTCTGCCACCTTTTTGTAACCTGAATATATATCATTTAGGAGAAAATTAAAATTGGTTTGTACAGAAATCAATGATAAAAGTTCTTTCACTAAATTCATTCATGGGAGTAGGATTTGATATATAATCTGTATTCATTATTATTTCCATTATAAGTTACTTCAAAATATAGCACTTTAAAATAATAAGCATTTATTTCATACTGTTTCTGTGAGTTGAAAACAACTTTGGGTGGCTGTACTATATATATATATATATATATATATATATATATATACATGCAAACACATATGTATATATGTAATTAATAGTGCATATATGATAAGTAATATTACATATTGTGTAATATTATATTATAATATCAAATGTATATAAACTATTAACATTTTATTTTCCTGAATTAAAGATGCCTGACTGATGTGTATAAAAAACTCAATGTTAGAAGGAGATTTCAATATCCACAGTGGGAATAGAGAGGTTAATATAACCTCATGTTTTTACCTCCAGTATTCAATCTTAATAAGTTTTGTTTCTGTTTTACTGAGAAGTAGGTGATTAGACTTTCAATATTATTATTTTGTTTCTCATTGACTTCCAGAGTGATGTGAAAATACCTGTTCATATTTATTAGTTTTCATTTTATAAAGAGATAAAACAGGGATTATGAAAGACTCATGAATAATTTTGTGCTTTGTCCTGTCTCCTTTAACATTTCTAATGTACTTGGAGTATTGAGATTGTGGGAAGATTTTATCCCATATTCCTAAAACTCTATGAAATGGAATAGTAGGTGGACCTGAGGTGCAAGAGTCACAGAATTAAAAAAAAAGAAGTCCTAAATTAAATTAAAGCCACCTTTGCTTCATTCTATTACTTGGCATATGTTTTCTAAAGCTTTACGTGTAGAGGAGGAAGGAAAATCACATGACATAAGCTATATAGCTTAAACGCCCAACTGTAGATTCAGGAATTGTATCATATAATTCTTTTTACAATCATTTCCCTCCTTGAAAAGCCATTAGCTGTTTTACATAATTAATTCAATTTTCCTTGTGTAGAAATATTCTAGATTAATAAGCATAATTCACAGTGAAATAAGAAACTGCAAAGTGCTTTTCTGTGAGATAACTTTCCTCTAATATTTCCTTACAGATTCCATTTTCTAACTGCACACATTGAATTTAAACATGTATTATATGTGTCAGTTAAAATTTTATTATAGCTAGCACATACATTTGCAAAAAAAAAAAAAATTCCCTCTATGCCTGAAGTAATTGATTTGACATATCAGAGAAAAGTATGAGCTTTAGAAATATGTCTGAATTAGGCATCATTCAATGTACTAATCCTAATTGGTTCAGCTCCTGTTGCTACTCTACACACTTCAGAGTTTCCTAAATTTTGGTTCATTTTAAAAAGTTCAAAAGAGTTTTCAAATATAATTTTTTTTTTTAATTTGGCAAGTTGTTTCTGGGGGAACATGCTCATATTTCAGGTTTAGACAATATTAAATGAGAACTAGAGCTCTCAAGAATAAGAGAAATAATTGTTAGACAACCCTGTGCAAAAGGTATTATCCCGATACTGTAGACAATGGAACAGGAAAAATAATATCACTCTACTTTTTCTTTTATGGATGCAATGAGCATACTGTATTTTATTTCACTCACATTTGTTACAGAATATTCCAAATACCCATAAATAATTCAGTAGTACATAAGAACAAAACTGTTTACAATATTTTTTGTGTGTGTTATGGAGAATAGTAACAGATAAAAATTTGGTTTGAAATGTGAAATTAGATGATAGGCAGAGACTGAAAAACAAAATGCAAAATTGATTCAATCTCTTTGGCGTATGTTCCATTTGTAGAGAATATCTATGGAAGCTCTGTAAACAAACATACCAAAGAACATCAGTTTTTAAAAAATACGTTCTGTTGTCTAAATGCATCATGATAAAATTAGACTAAATAAAATGAAAGAAACATGTTTATTATTTCTTGAAACAAGCTGATTTTATTCATTTTCATTCAGGAAGACTCAATATTTGTTTAAGGTCTACTTTTCCTATGCACATTATATTGAATAAATTAGCCTCTGTCCCTTGATAAGGACCTGTCCCCCTTAAGGACCATCTAAGTCTATGTCTCATTAAATCCACGTCTAATTCCACTTGTATTTGGTATATTCCAGTCACCTACTAAAACACTGTAGTCAGTGCTCTGTTCTTATTACCTTTATTACTCAGCTTTTGCTTATTACATTTTTACTAAAAAAGCTGGAAAGGTAAAATATAAAAAACAAATATAAAATTATTCTAATATCAGATCTAGATTCTGACAACTGTCCTTACAGTTTTGGTTATATCTTCAGTGCTGTATGAAATTAGTAACTCCCTTCCATGAACATATTTATTCTATGTATCACTCATCATTTTTCATTTGATAGTTTAATCACTTATCTTTTTCTACAATCATTCTGTGATCTCCAGTTCTGTAAGCCAAAAACATGGCAACGGCCCTGTTGGGGGAATTTCCTTACCATATTTTTTACTGTCCAGATTCTCAGTTAACAGGCCAAATGGCTGTCCAGTCTGCTTTATTGATAACTCTTTCAAAAATTATTCTAAATGATGCAATAATTATGAAACTAAGTCAGGGAGCCTCTTCCATAGATTAGGCTGGTTCATACAATAATCTAAACTAACCTTAAAAAGCAAAGTTCTCGGGCTTCCACTTTTTTTTTTTATGCTGACTGTGGGCAATTCTCTCATAAGCCATGTAAATCTAACATCCTCAGCTGTTGGATTCAATATGCCTCTCTCCGCAATGTGCTGCACACGTGAGAAGCTGGCTGCAAATTAAAGCAGCGCAAGCGATAGCAACAGCAAAAGAGGAAATGACCTAAGGAAAGAGGCAAAACATGCTCTTCCGATTGTTTCCATTTCAGAGAGTTCACATATGACCAAGTGCCACATCTATGAAAGAGAAACAAATGCAAAATACACTTAATAATAAAAGCTAACTTTAACAAGCTCTGTAATTTATTGTTCCCCAGAATGGTCACCAACTTTACTTTGATCAAGGAGACAACAAGGACATTACTAAAATAACCACTGAAATATGAAAAGCACATGCAGCATGAATTTGATGTTCTCATAGCCTAGATATTAGAGGTCATTTCCTTGTCAAATTCCTCAGCGCCTCTCCTTGATGGTCTGTGAAATCTCTGCAGGTGAATTCAGCCATAACATTAGCTGTGTTCCTTGATCTCCAGCATCACCATCCCCCAAGCATAACATGAGCATGCACACACACACACACACACACACACACACACACACACACACACGCATGCCTATAATGAAACAGCTAAGATCATCCAAAACATGTCAAGCATGGATGTAGAAATCACAAGCCCCTCATGATACAAATGGGCTTATGTACAAAGTTAATATCATCAATAAAATTCTAAGCCTTTACCAGGGGTTAAAAAGGCTAACAATTATATCAGTTATTTTGCATAATCAGCAACTGTGACTTCAAGTACAAAGTTCACAGAGTTTCAGTTTAAGGACTAATTCCCCATTGTAGAGAGGCTTAAAAAATGATATGGCTGTTAGAAGTAGCATTTTGAAAGCTGAAAATACTAATTCTAGAATTTTACAGTTTAATACATAGCCAAAGGTATATGTAGCAATTTAAACCTATTTTTAAATTAAGATTAAATTAAATTACAACCTTAATTTCTCAGGCACACTAGTCACATTTCAACTGTTCAATATACACATGTAGCTAGTAGTTGCCATATAGACCAGCAGAGGTATAGAACGTTTACACCATCACAGACAGTTCTATTGGATAGCACTGTTCTAGAAAATTAATTTGAAAAGAAAAAATCATAGAGCCCAATTCCAAATATCTAGAATCAAGATAACGAACCTGGAAACCCAGAGTGGAAAAGAGTGGGGTATTGGTTTTAAAATTCAAGTTACTGAATTTTTAGATTGAGTAGCAGAGATACTCAATGCTGGTGTGGGTACAAGATTCTATGTAATATTAGACTATTTGTAGTTTTTGTTCCTACTTTCTTCTTTTGCACCAAGATCCAGAGAGAAAGATTGGTACATCCCACACTAAATAAGGAATATTTCTCACCTTTTGTGAACTCAGGAAGAAAGATAAGAGGAAATAAAAGCTCTGTAACACCTCATCAAGAGACCTAATGTAATACATTGTTGTTAATGTAATAAAATCATAAAACATTTTTTATGTATTTAGTAATAGAATTACTGGAAATATAGAGTCTAAGGAGACATTAGTCAGTTTATGAAATCTAATGAAGATAACCATGAAATAAAAAAGAAAGATTGAAAAATATCTGGGAAACTACAAATTAACAAACGACTACCATATATTGAGATCTTATAATATACAAGGTCTTAGGTCATTTACCCGTCACAATGATCTATTGAACAGGCATGAGTATTATTTGCTTTACAGGAGAGAAAGTAAATACTATAACTTAAGTATCTTGCCCAAGGTAAATTTGCTAAGATTGAAAATCTAATAGTTTGATTCCAAAGAAATAAGATTTTTGTCCAAATTTAGCTCTAAACAAAATTTTTGCTACCAGTTATTGCACTATGCTCAAAAAGAAAAACTAAATATAAGATGTGAAACTGTAAGGTTGAGTTCATCTTTATTCATTTATTTATATACACAATTATTTATGTGCTGTGGACTTCAATCTATTTTTGTGAACCAAAATAAGGTATATGGTTTCTGAAATCTCATACCAACAAAGGAACTAAAGTTGCCCATTTATGAATTAATCTACTATAGTGATTTATAGACCATAGTCTTCATCACTTTGTGACTTTTCTAATATTAAACTGTTTTGCCATAAATTTTGTTCACGTGTTCTATCATCATACAAATATGTTCTCCTATTTAAAAATAACAACTGAAATACAAAGCCTCTTTCTCTTCTTTAAGCACCTCTTCTTTCAATTCTTTAGAGAAAATAAAAGCAGAAACAACAACAAAACTCTGCATTAAAATATTGAATTAGCCAAAAGGTCTGTTTAGTTTTTTTTTCCAGTAAAATATATATTTTTTTTTCATTTTCACAAGTAACTTTATTGATTTGGATATTTTCAGTATGTTTTCTTATCTCCTGTGTGGTATAATTCTCAATCAAGTTGTTGATTTGGTCACTATCAACTTCAACTGGTCTACCCAACCCTGGAGCATTATCCAGCAAGAAATTTCCAGCATGAAACTTCACAAACCACTTTTATCATGTTCAATCAGTCACAGCACCTTCCCCACACACTGCACAAATCTGTGTGTTTTTACCTTTCTTGAAATAATAAAGTATAATATGCTGAAAATGTTGCATCTTTTCTTCCAGCTTCAATATGAAAATGACTACATAGAAATTCACCAATTGCGATTTTTTCCCCTTAAATGCACACTGATATAATAGCTGTCACAATACAATCTAACAAAATTGTTTCAAAGGAAGTGAAAGATAACTAAGCACCACTAGAGCCATCTTATGGGGAAAAAAAAATCAAAGTTTTAGACCAACACAATATAACACATAGCAGTTGCACATATTTAACATATAAAACTTGATGAGTTTGGAGATGAATAAAGGCATCACCACAATCTATACCATAGACTATCCTAACTCTGTATAAGGACTGATTATCTACACAATAGCAGAGAGGGAAAGCTTGTATAACTTAAAGGTAGAAAGATCTGCAAAAAGAAAACTGGCATACTAAATGAGAGAAAAGATCTTATGGAACCAAGAGGCCATATATAGTGTTATTTTTTAAGCTTGCTTTCTTTCCATTTCATGCTTCAATACTATGGATGACACAAACACTGTTGTTTTCAGCATCTCCAACAACATTCATCACAGATATTATCGCACCCAGTTTATTGTGTAAATGACTTAAGTAAAATGTGTAGTTTGATACAATAATAAATTAATTTTGATCCTAGTTATCAATTTTAACATTATTTTTCCTCAACACCACATTAGCCTTCTCCTTGTATTTAGTTTGAATGTCTTATTATACTTACTCAGATTCTTAAAATATGGCCAAATTTATATGGAGTTGATTTAAGTTTGGATCCTTTGTTACAACATCTTTTCCCAATTTTAATCTGGCATACATTTATCAGTGAAATTTACAGACCTTAAATTAGATTTGGTTTACATGACGTTTTTAGGATTGTTATTGAATTCTCATCTTGTTTACATTTTAGTCTTAACTTTTACATGCTAAAACTTCCTGATAACATATGAGGTGTTTATAAAACTCTCAATCCAGACATGTTTTCTTGATACTATGACAAAATGATATATATCATCTGGTTTTAAAATACTTTCCAGTTCATTTTCATTCCGATGATAAAATATTTTCAAGAGTTTAAGCATACCTAGAATAAATTAGTTTAGAAAATATGTCAATGGATTTTCTTTCTCTCCATAAGCAAACATGTATAGCATTGTTCAAAAAGCACAAATAAATTAATAAATAAATTATCCAATATCAAACAACTTGACAATAGTTAAAAATTCAGTTGCTAAAATGGGCAGAATCAAAGTCTAAGGGCAGAGATTATCTGGAAAATGAGTCTTTATTAGATATTACTCATAATTTAGTTCACTGACTAGAGAATATGTTAAAGTTTTAGGTATGTAAGACTCAAGAAATTTAGAGAAGAAAAAAAGATTATGTTGATTATAATATATTTATAAATATTCTACCTTGCAAAAAATAGATGGATTAAAAATAATAGGGTTTAGCATCAATAATATATTTCATAATGATTTTAAATATTTATTGTAACTCTGAACTTTAGCTTCTCCATTTTACATATTCATGAATTCCATATTTGGAAATCATTATTAAAGCTACCGAATGCACATAAACTAAAGTATGAAATTCAAAACACATACATGCACCTGAGGGTTATTTAATATTATAAAAGTTTAGAGCAGGAAACAAATTTCAGTATCATGAGTTATTAACTTTTAACACATGGAAGTAGGAGTCCCATTTCATAGTGCCTTTGCAATTAATGTTTAGTAAAGAAATGTAAGTCTAATGTGGTCAGGGTTTTTGTGTTTGACTACTGTATTCCCAAAAGCTAATACGACATTGAAGTAAGGTAAATACTGCAGAAATATTTAAAAGAATAAGTAAAAAATGGATAATTGAGAGTAAAGCTATCCAAAGAGTTGCTTAACTCTATTGGGAAAAAAAGGAAAACCCATCATTGATCATTATGTTTTTTTGTATTAAATATATCTACATTTATGTAACACAGCTGTCTTTAATGGATTGTAGCATGGTTTTGAACTCAAAAGATATAAAACTTTTATACATGACTCAATGTGTAATTTCTACATATGCTATGCACATTGAGATGATTGAATTAAATTAGAAGTTAAACTTTGGAAAAACTGAATTATATATATTTTTTGTATTAAACTTTTCTGTTTATTCAACATAAAAATAATTTTATTTAATCTCTACTGTTAGGCAAAAAAGAATGTTATGCAAATTAAAGAGAGCATTGATATTTACATATTGTTCTTGGGTATGTTGACCATTATATAAATACTGAATTGTGGAACAACTTCTTTAGAATTACATAAGTAAAAGAATATTTTATAAAACAACATTCATTTTCACCTTAGGCGCGAGTATTTCCAAATTCCTTCTGTTTCACTGCAAATAGCTTAGAAACACAGAGAAAAATAAAAGTTGCAGTAATACTGGGCACTAAGACTACTGGGAAGTCCCAGGAAAGAACCCAAAATAAATTTCCAGAAGCTAAATTACTGATGGAGCTACATAGAGGAAAAGCAGAACCATGTAAGAAAGAAATTGGCCATCCCTACTTCACACTAACTCTGTTCCCAGAAAAACAAAAAAAGTGCCATTCCCACACAATTGAGCCCATTTTCTGTGAATAACAATTACATTTCAAGCCTTCTTAATGTCCTGCATATAGACAATAGCTCTTGTTAATTTCTCTCTTTCTTTACATAGTGAAAGATTTGTGATTAACCACCACTTTATCTAAGTGTAATGTAGACACAGCTATTTTTATAGAAACTTAATTGCATAAAATCTAAATAGCCAATATGTGTTGTAATTATAAAATACTGATAATTACCCACAAGAAAATGATAGCTATATTAACGTAACACAGAGTTATGTGCATGGCTTCTCTACTTTGGTTTCTAATGAATTCCTGAAAAATTCATGGGTGGTTTCAAATAATAATAATAATAATAATAATAATAATAATAATAATAACAAGGTATAATATAAATAAATGGATAAATAGTAAAAAAAATACAACCAACATGCTGCCTGTGATAAGTCTGAAGATATATAAGCAAGAAAGGGAAAAAAACACATTTTCATTACTTGATTGCCCAAAGTGTCTTTAGTTTTATAGAAAATAATAATAATAAATAAAGAATTAGATTTTAATGAACTTTAGTCTAAAGATTAACATTCACATATTCATTACGTCAATTAAACATTTAGGAATAGTGTTCCCACTTGAGTTTAACTTTCAGTAGAATTTCTCTTAGCATAAAATCTTAAAGTGTGCTCTGTTACTGCCACTGAATAGTTTTATTGTTTTCCTTCTCTTATAGAGAGCATGTGATTTTTGAAAGGCTAAAATAATTTTTTTTACATTACAAGGTACTATATGACTTAAACACTTTTACATTTTTTAATAGTCTCTACAAATTATTTTAAATATAGTTTTCAGAATTAGTAGATTAAAATACCTTACAAATGCCATTCAAAAAGTCAATTAGCTGTAGCTTACACCAAATTCAGGCAGCTTGCTGACCCTTATTAGTCACCTCTTCTCTAGAACACTTGTAGGTGACGTGCACCCTTTGGTGTCATTGAGAGACAATGCTGTATAATATGTTCTGACATCTGAGATATTGACTTTTGACTTCTAGAAATAATTCAATAAGACAGGACAAAAATATAGAATTATGTGTTATCATCCAAATCAAAACTTAACACACCATTTTTTTTCTAGCAGTTTCCTTTCCAATGTTTTTATTTTGTAATAAAGCATTAAGTATAGTTGAGACAGGTATCATTTTATCATTTTCTTTAATATATATAATGAAATATCTTTATTCCTTTCATAAATTTATATCTATTATAAGAGTATAAATATACTCTATCTCCAACATTGTCAGTATATCATATTAACATGAACAATAATCCGGTTTCTTTACCTGAGACAGAAAATATATTTTTTGGTGGAATAATAGAATGGTATAATGCTATTACAATGAAAATGACAATTTTAATGTTTTTAATGAAAAGCCAAAGATGATTTTGGAGTATAAGTTTGAGAGAATTTGTCTATATGTATGGAATTTGGGCCTGTAATACAGGAAAGATTTTTAAAATGTGACATAATAAATAGACTGTATTGTTAAAGTGATGAAAAACTGAAAAAATTCATTGGAGTGTCCAAAACTGCCAGCTGGAAAGGAGACAGAAGGATATCAACAGTCTGCACTCAGAAGGAATCCTGATGTGTTGATGTAATAGCCTGGTAATGAAATGACTTGCCTGCCTTTACTTACAAAGAACTCTTTCACTCTTTGAAGTGGAATGCTTTGGAGATCACATAAACATGGCCTAACATAAAAATTGTGTCTCTAGGAGTATTATATTTTCTCCATAAACATTAATACAAATAAATTAGTTACCAAGGTTTATGTATTTATTCCACATATTATAGTTTAAAAAATTTTAATATCTTCTGCTTGCTCTGAATTCAGCTCATATTGCACTTACAGACACTCTTTGGGAAAACAACAATAATTTAAAACTGAGTAACAACCCTGTCTAGACTCAAGTAAATACATTGTCACCCAGTTACATGAATAGATAATAGCATACTTGTTAGAAACACACATCAGAGTAGAACCTTGCCAGAACTCAAAAATGTAGAAATTGCTGCTTGGAATCCTTTGAGGATCTCAGTAGAATATGAACAATAGTAGAAAAAGTGTGAGAGAAAAAAATAAGAATACAAATTTCAAAATGAGAGGAGCTAGAAAAAACGTAAGCCTAAATTATGAGATGTAAGGTATTCTCAAACTCTCTAAATATAGCATATGACACAAATTGGTGTCCTGCATCAATTATCTAACACACCTAACTGAAAAACTGCCATTATGATTCTGATTTAGCCACTTACTAGCCATGAGACATTGAACACATTCCTAACATCTCATTAATGAATGCCTTATATATGGGGTCTGTCCAGAAGGTATACAACTATGCAATATGAAAAATAGAGACATTTATTTAAGAAGATACAAGATACAAGAAACATTGTATATAGGATAATGACACTTCAGTCCCCTTCCTTGTAGGCATCTTTGGACCTCACATAGTTCTCCCAGTTGCCATCAGCTTCCCCATTGTATTTTCCTGAATCTCATTGATGGTCTGAAATCTCTTCTGTTTCAAAGATGATTTTAGTTTTGGGAAAATCCAGAGGTTGAAGGACACCAAATCTGGTCTCTAG
The DNA here is from genome assembly GCF_987537825.1 of Furipterus horrens. Classification (NCBI taxonomy): domain Eukaryota; kingdom Metazoa; phylum Chordata; class Mammalia; order Chiroptera; family Furipteridae; genus Furipterus; species Furipterus horrens. The sequence continues at coordinate 13,138,104 of NW_028327182.1, forward strand.
AGGGGCTGAATCACCTAGGTAATTTGATGTTTTACCAAAAAACACTGCATGGGATATGGTGCATGAACAGGAGCATTGTCATGATAAACCTGCCAATCACCAGTTGCCCAGAGCTGCAGCCTTCTGAATCATCCAAATACTTTCCACATAGGAATGTTCAAGCTTAACGTGAAACTGAATGCAGATTCATTGTTCTGCTCACTCAGTCATTTTGAATGTGACAGCCACACAGTACACATGTTCACTCAGTACACATACTCACTCACTCAGTGATGTCTACTGTGCCCAATGACTAGTACAGTGAAGTAGTCATTCTTCACTCATGCACATTCCAGTACATTCTCCTTGGCTGTCAGGTTACATTGATGTGCACACCATTCTCGTTATATTAACAGTGGCGGACTTCTCCAGAGAGTCCTTGCATGTCAAGCCATGGCACTAAGGATACAATGGTAAACAAGAGCAGAAGAATCCTTGTGGTTATGAAGCTTACATTCCTATGGAGAGAAATAAACAACTGAGAAGTAAAAGCAATGAAATAACTTCAGAGAAAAATTAATTCTGTGAAGAAAAATAAAAACTTGGGTAGAAAATGGCTAGATGGGGTAGTTTATTAAGTAATAATCATCTGAAGAAATGTACCAGTCTTAATAAAATGGGGGTGTGCACAAAGGTATCTCCAGAGGGGTGAATACCTTCCCTTCCAGATGCTGAGAAAAGATGGCTCACCCCTGACTTGGTCTGCTTTCCTTCTCAACTCACCTCTAGTAACTGAATTAAACTAAAACAACTTCAAAAATTACTTGCTATTAATATAGGCGGTAGAAACTTTCTTGTAAATGATATAAGCACCCCACTCTTTGAGATTTTTGCTTTGTAAACAGCTCCGATCCTTTCAGCCGCCAACGCCAATGTTGCTTATGCATGATATTCCACTTGTAATACCACCGTGAGATGATAGAAAGACCAGAATAGAGTGTGCAGTGCATTATTTGTCTTTAATTCCCCCCAAAAAACTCAGTTTTAGCATTTGTGCCAGTCACTTCAGAAAATATTTAATGAATTATATTATTATATTATTCTATGTAGGCAAAAATTAGGTAAAGGTAATGCCGTATTTCTGCTTGTGAAAGTGAAAAATGGTATAGACCTTTGAAAAATGAACTGTACATCACAATGGAAATAAAACCTCGCTCACTGTAATATTCTTGTCAGGTCTATGTAACTGAGATAATCCATCTAAAATACCAGTGGCTTGCCTATATAAGTACACAACAATAGGTTAGCCATTGTTTTTATTAAAATATATCATTTTTGTTAAAATATATTATTTTTGTTACAATATATTTTTATAACAATTTTTAGTTTTTGTTTTCTACATTAAAACTTTGTTTTGGAGGTATATTTCATATGTAAATAAATGATATAATACTCAGAAACATACACTTGCCATTACAACTTCTAAAGCAGCAGAAAAAAACTTTTTTAGAGAAATATCTTTTCCTTATTAGACTTACATTTTTATGTCACCTCTCTGCTACAAAGAACAAAAGACATGGGACAATCCTATTCACCTTTTTTTCCAAATATACTATGATGCATTTTTCTATTTTATATTATCTCAAAGGTTTTATCTATCTGTAACATAATATTCTTTAGTTAACCTATAGCTCAAACAGTAAAAACATTGGAGAAAACATTCTCAAACACAAGATAATATTTTCCACATATTTGATCTAATAACATCTATTTTTTATATGTAAAAAATAAAATGCAATAATGAAGTAGTGTCAGGATGACTAAGTGAAGACCTTTATAATGGTGTAAACATGTGAAATATTTAAACTGTACCAAAGGAATAGCTCAATCCTGGATGTGAGAAGTTAAGTGTTTTCTACTTTATGTTGAAACATGGCTAAAAAAAAAAAAAAAAATGGAGCAAAGCTTACCCAAGATCAAGTACTTGCTTGTGATCATGTAGTAATATTATAACTAACCACAGGACTGGGCTGATTCCCCCAAATGACAAGGGACACTTTCATTGGCAATGGCTATTGACTATCATGTGTGGTTAGAAATAAAAGGTTTTATCTACAATGAGATACTGTTCCCATATTGATGCTGGTGAACAATGTCATCATTATAGCCAATCTTGGGCTCTCTTATTGACATTATTTACAAGACACAATCATTTTGAAGATGCATGAACATTTTTAGTTATTAATAGGCTCTGTTATTCAATTTCTTGTGTTCAGTACTACATTATGCTAAGCCCTGAGATAATCAGAATAACAATATCTAATTTCTGCACCTGGGAAAATGTCATGTTCCTAGGAAAACCAGATCAAATACAAAACAATGTAATAATGATAAAATTAACAAGTATATATAGCTCAGTAATTGAATAAAAAGTGAAACAATTGGCTAGATCAAAGAATGATGAAAAAATTTTAGTAGCCTGATGTTAGAAATGAGACTCACAGGACAAGCAGGAGTTTAAACAGAGTGCTCTTAGGAGATGGTGGTAGATGTAAGAGCAATGGCCCAGCACAGATTTAAGGAAAAAGAAAGATCAGATGGGCAAGGTCACGTGGCCAATACAGGAAATCTAAAAAAGTGTCCACAAGTTGTGAAGACCTTGTACATGTAAATGCAATTTGGTTAATAGCAATGGAGCAATTACACTGAAATTATTGGCCTACTTAATATTTACTATTGTGTGGGAGGAAGAAACTTTACTTTCAAGGTTCTTTCTGTTGGTCTAATAATTTAATCTACATGAGAATGTAATAAGAAAAATAATCAGATTTAATTGCATATGGACACATGGGAACTCCATGTCTATGAAAGAGTCAGAAACCTCACATACTTGAAAGGTTCAGGTACAAAAAATTAAGATAAGGGACAGATGCCTTCTGAGCTAAAAATGAAGTAAGGTACCTTGGGGCTTCAGAAGGTTATTGCAGGAGAATAAAAGGAGCAGATGTTCAGTTATTAGAAGTTTGCCCTACTGTACAGATAAGTCATAGAAATTATTTTTGGTTGTAATTCTTATGGGCAAGGGCCCTAATTTGAATTCTTTAAGAGAGAGCTAAAAGTTTATTTTGAACCTGCAGAGTCTTGATTGCAAGATGATTCACATGTTAAAGTGACACCTTTTGTAGAAGTCTGCTCTTGAACCCCTTATGTATCAAACATGAATAAACTTGGGACAAAAGTTATTTTCCAAAGGTTGAAATTAATACTTACAGAAAATTAAAGGAATTCACTGTTTTAAAACACTGATAAGCACCCAAATGAACCCCATATGCTTGAAATTCTTCAAAAATGAACATAAAAGCAGTCAGTAAAATGCTTAATAATAAAAGTGAAAAATATAGAAAGTTAAACAATGAAGTAAAAACAATTAGTTTTGACATGACCACTTTACGTGTTGATCTTAAAAACATATAACACATTTGCCATTACTTTCAATTGTTTCTATTTGGATATACAATTAAATAAAAACTGCATGTTTCTAAGAGAAAAACTTGGATGTCTGATGAGGATTTAGAATATTGTTTTAATATTTCTGTTGACCATTTACATTGTTTATTTTGCTCTCAGCATTTTTTTACTATTCCAGGAAATATTGAGATCTTAATAGTATACAGTAATTAGTCAGTTTGCACAGCCTGTGAGCTCCACAATTGACCTCCCAGCATGACTTTTTTTGTTATTTATACAATGTGGCTAATAAATATGCATGATGAAAATGTTGCTCCTATTGTTTTGGCAGCCCATGATGTTTTCAAATCTTTCAACAAAATAAAAATGAAGCTTGGCCTAGCCAGAACAAATGTCTAATTATATAGTGCCTGTATTTTATTTTTCCCTCCATGAATTTTGTTACTAAATTCGGAACTCGGTGTTTTATAGAATCAACACACAAGTCAATGGTGTACATGATTTGCATTCTGAGTAAGATCACATGTACGTTGATAAAGAAAATATATCCTCCTCTTCCCTCCCCACACACAACACTGTCACAACATATTTAGTCCAAAAGAAAAACAGGTGTTTGTAAGGTCACTCACTAATGAATTCTATTATTCTTTCTAAGCAACGTTTATGTGAGTATATTTACAATTTGATAAATATATAGCAACAGTTTCTTTTGGGAAAAGAAATTCCATTCATATTAATGGCTGACATATAATACATAAAGATCAGATAAAACATTTCAACTAAAAATTGACAAATATTTTAAATCTACACTCTTCCCCTTAGGCATGCATAGTGGGAAAAAGATTTTTTTTCCCTTATTTTAGACAAGTGGATAAAATGTCTGGGTAGGCATTGTCCACTTAAGTTGGCAATGTCAGTTTTGATTTGGTTAGCATCACCTCAAAAAATATATTAAAAGTATGGGGGTTCCTCCCCACTGTTTAATATCAGCTTTGTGTGTCTGTGTTATAACTGTGTTAAATATTTGTAAGTATTCGTAAGTTTGCTAATAACTTCATATCCAGAAATTATGGAATAACTTAACTGTGGAAATGATCTGGAGGGCATTATGTGAAATATATTTTTAACTTAAGAAAAAAATCAAAGGATTAGTATTATAGTCATCATGAGATCACTATAGCTCTTCCAAATAACATTGGATCAATGAATATTTGAAATTATTTTCAAATATTAAATTTACCTCAATTTAAAATATTTTAAATTGATTTTAGAGAGACAGGAGGGGAGAGTGAGAGACAGAGAGAGAGAGATGTATTGATTTGTTTTTCTACTTATTCATTCATTGGTTGGTTCTTGTATGTGCCTGATGGGGAATCAAACCAGCAACCTTGGTGTATAGAGGTAATACTCTAACCAACTGACCTACCCAGCCAGGGCCAAATTTATCATAATTATGTTTATCTTTTTAAAAGTATTGTCAGAATACAACATAACAAAACTATCTCACTTTTCCTGTTTGAAAGGTTAAAAGTGACTCACTCAAGTAATAGAAGTAATGTAAATAATCAATTTAGCTAAGTTGCTAAGAATATTGTTTAATTCTGGACTATTTTACTTAGAACTTACGTTCGTGTTATGTTATTCTATGGATGAAAAAATTAGATGTTCCTGGAGTGTGAAACATACAAATAATCTTACTTTTGTTTTTAAAAAATTACCATTTTGTGAATATATTGGACTTTCCTAAAGTCACTTTGCATATTTTTGATACTTCCTAACATTAACTTTGATCTGTTAATTTTAAAAATCTAATAACATTTTATTGTATATTTAATAATTAGAAAAATGTATAATAACATTTGTATCAGTTGTGTATAACTAATCATTAAAATGTTAATTCAGGAGAAATTTGATACTGAATGTCTTATGGTCACAGGGAAAAAAACCTAAAAAATATGTATATGTACTTAGTGTATATTATTAGTAGTATTATAGATAATGTAATGTATAATCTATAATATTATAAATAACTTATATAATGTAATATATTACTATAATATAGATTATAAAGTCTATATTTTAGAAATGAAATATATATTCACATCGTATCCATATATATCAATAATGTAACATTTTATTTTATTTTAAATACAAATTATATATATTTAAGATGTATAGCGTGATGTTTTTATCTATAAAAATAATGATATGGTTATTATGATCCAGGTAATAAACACGTCATCTCCATATAGTTACCATTTTTGTGTGAGTGATGAGAGAACCTGCAATCTACTCTCTTAGCAAATTTTCAATTATCAGTGCAGTATTTGTAATTGTAGCCATTGTGTTACACGTTAGATATTCATACTTACTCACTGTATATGCTTGCAACTGTGTACCCTTTGGCCACCCTCTTTCCAATTTCATCACCTCCATGGCCCTGGTAACCACCGTTCTACCCTCTGCTTCTATGTATGTGACTTTTGTAAGATTCTATCAAAAATTATATTCTTCAGGGTTTTTTTTCTTTCTTGTCTGGCTTATTCCATTTTGTTAAGAACCATAAATATTATTAGATCATATCTAAGTAAGTGAGGTGACAGAATTAACTACATGCTTTAGTCTGCTTGTATTACTATAACAAATACCATAGACTCAGCGCCTTAAGAAACAAATTCATATTCTCATAGTTCTGGCAAGTTCATGATCAAGGTCCCAGTGGATCCATTTCTTGGTCAGGCTTCTCTTCCTGGCTTGCAGATAGTCTTATCTTCCTGGCTTGCAGATGGTCTTGCTCTAGCTTTGTCTTCACAAGGTGGAGAGAGAGCTCTGGAGTTTCTTCCTCTTACAAGGCTACCAACCCAGTGAGAATAGAGGCTCATCCTTATGACCTCATTTAACCTTTATCACCTCCTTATGGGCTCTATGCCCAGACACAGTCACATTGGGGATTAGGGCTTCAATGCATTAATTTGGTGGGAACACAAACATTCAGGATAATATTACAGAATCTAAATGCTCCTCTTAGCACTGTATTATGTTAATTTTTTTTCTTAATTGTGACAGAAATACTACATTATTGTTAGTTTTGGAAATGTACCACCTGATATTATTTGTGCCAGGTTAGATTTAATGATTTTTTTCTATAACTCAGAAGAGGACAATTATATGTGTTGTTTCTTTGTTTTGATTCTCATTTACTGGAGATTTTTAAGTAGAAGTATAAATACACTAAACACGGTCTATATTCATCTAATTCAAAGTTTTAAAAATTGATCATTGTGATTGTGAAACATTACAAGTGAATTATATCGTTATAAGAATCTCATTTTAGTAATTCGACTTGGGATATAGAAGCAACCATAGGTTGCTTAATCAATGGTAAATTTGCACGGCAAAATGTTGGATAAGTTAGATAAATGCGTATATTTGCTGGTTTTCATAAATCCTTTAATTTTTTTAATGAAAAGTAAAAATTAACCTGGTGTTGATGTGTGAGTTTGTATAATTTATAACCTACTTAATGTTCTAAAAATATCATTTTGGAAAATGTTTCTTAAAGAGAACTTTTGACAATGACAAGATAAGGATTCATTAGCTGATCTGCAGGTTGATATTAGCTGATCTGCAGGTTGATATTAATACTTTACACATGAAGTTTTATTTTTATTCACTAAAAGAGTTGATAATACATTTTAGATATTTAATATAAAACAGAACATATTTAAAGCTGTCTTCAAATAGAGGCATTTCTTGAAGTTTTAAAATTACAAGAATTTTTTGTGATTCATATTGCTAAAGAAATAGATCTGTGTTTGTCCATGTATTCTGTTGGCTCTCCAGGGTGGTCTATAAAATTAAAAACAAAGAAATAGTCAAACAAACAAAAAAGCTTGAGAACTTTTCCTTTGTGTAATAAGAATTGAGAAAAGCAAATACTTGTAATCTATTAAAAATAAACTCTGCTAAGTCAAGATGGAATGTGGCACTCATCATACATTCCCGCCAAGTGCTCTATGTTTCTGTATATTAATGAGTAAATGACCCAGGAGCAGCTGTGGTAGTATGCCATTTAATTCTCCGTAAGTGAGAAATTGCCAGCGAACAATAAGGACTGCATTTATTCAACCATTACCCAGCTGCTTTTCCTTCCAAATTTGCCAGTACATTTGATAGGAGGCCAAGCTTGTCCGAGGTACCCCGAAGTCTATGACTGAGTATTCTGTTTAACTTGTGATTCCTCTATAAGGAAACTCTGCATCTGCATCTCAGGTGATCTCACTGAGGCTTTCTCAGAGCTGAGGTGTAGTCTGATGTTCATCTGCCCAGTTAGACAATTGTCCTTCCTTCCCCATCTTTGTGAAGAAGTCGGACTTGCATGGCTCATAATCGTTTTCCCTGCTTACTCCTGCTCTCGCTCTTCTGAAAAATATGTTTAGGGGCATTTCACCCATTTGGTCTGTTGTATTTCTATTTTTTCTTGGCATCTGCTTTCTAGCCCAGATCCTTTGATGAGGGAAGATGTAAAATTTTGCCCAAATTAATAAAGAATTTTATAATTTTATTTCTGTAGCCCTCTTAATAAAAAAGCAGCTCCAAGCAAAATTTTAAATTTGCTAGATTATTTCCTGTCAGAAATATGCATTTACACTTTAGAATACTAGAAAAGCTTTTTTTCTGTTACTTAAAAGTCTGTCATTTAATATAGTTGCTCTTGAACTAAACCTTACATAATCTTTAACAAATATCATCTTTCCAAGGGCTTGTATAAAACACAATGTGCATGATTCATCTCTTTCACCAGCCCCCAAAGCAGTGGATGGGTTGACAGAAAATATTAGATATTTAAATTTTAAGGTTTTGAATTTAATATTGTTTTAACAGCAACATCAGTGCTCTCCTAGCAGGAGAGAACTGGAGCATAGTTATAAGGTCTAGACTGTTCAACAATCAATTTTTTAAAACATTTGAAATCTTATATTTTAATTATAAAGAATTATTCCCAATTTTGTTTCAAAATTTCATTTGTCAACCGACCTGCGTAGGTTGTCAGATTTAGTATTTTTGATAATACAAATGGTGAAAAAACATGAATCTCTGTTTTAATTTGTGTATGTCTTAGGATGAAATATAATAAATATCTTATATATGTAAACATATTTTGAACTTACAATAAATAACACTAGCAAAATCACATCTATATTATTGTCAGTGTCTAGGAGTTTATCATAAGTAAAACTTTTTTGGTTCAATTGTCTATAAAACATAATTACCACATTAAGAAATTAAAGCATACATATTTTACTTAATATTATGAGATAAAAGTTATTTATTAAAACCCAAAAACTCAAACTGTTTTCAAAATTGACAGTTTGGTTTGAATCCCCCAGTACACTTAATAAAATCTGTGGCATGAGAAAGTATTAGAGATGCATCTTTAACATTCTTTAGGGGTATATGAGCCTTAAAAAGTTTAGTGATTTAACTGTAGCTTAAATCACTCTGTATCACCTCATGTTCAGCTTCGTTACATCTATTAAAATTGAAAAGTCTTAAGACAGTAAGTTGAAATACTGAAGTGTTTTCTCATCCATTAACTTCTTCATGACGAAGAGAAGCAATGGTTGCATGTTGAGGTTTTTCAGAATGTAGTGTCTGTGTATTTTGGAATGAACAATTTATATTATTGTGTTTCAAGATTCGCACATAGAAGAAAGTATTGCTGTTCTTGACTTCAGACACCGTGAGCATTTTTGCTTTGCACTCTGGCTTTCATACATAACAGTTTTCTCCTTGCTCCTTTCTCATCTTGTGGAGTTCATTATTATAACAGAAATACACATTTCTGATACTGCAATATATTATGGTTATCTGTCTTATGCATTCACTGTGTACAATTCAAATAAAGGCAAGCGTATGCTTATAATTTACCTAAAGAGATCAATGTGTAAGTTGAACATTATTTCTATTAGTCATTTATTTGAAACAGTATGTGTATTAAATAATGTGTGAATAAAAGCTTTGTTGACCTTTATAGAGCATTACATTTCTAAATCCAATAACAGAAAAATACCCTTAGCAAAATTATGTTAGATTTTTCTGTCAATACCTACATTATTTTAGTATCTTTTTTATTCTGGAATAAACATTTTAAGTAAAAAATTGTTTAGCTGATGTAAAAAATAAATATTTTCTTCAATTAGAATAATACTGCCAATGCCTTTGTAAAAATCCAAAAGTTGTTGCCTGAGGATAAATATAAATTATTAAACATTAAATATACTCCCTTTTTAGTGGACTTCACATGTATTTCTATGCAATGAAAGTTTATGATTGTTGTGAATACTGTTTAATTTTCCAACAGTTTTTCATTTATATTTTAGAGTCCTAAATTAATTTGACCTAAAAAGTTAATTTACCATTTTGATCATCTGAATTCATGTAAAAGTCATATTGAATACAGCAAACCATTTTAAGTTATGTTTTTTTCTTTCACTGTTTTTCATTCTTCACTAATTTTTAAAACTTATCTTATTTATTATAGACATATTTTTACTTAGTTTAAATATATTTAGAATATAGAAATCTACTTTACAATTTATTTTTGCTAGTTCTTTAAAAATAATTTTGACATAATTTTTAGCTAAGTGAAAAAATAATGCAAATATTGATAATCACAATAAAGAGAGCAGAATCAATTGATGTCTTTGTATGTACGGATGTGAACATTGCCAAATGACTTTGTCTTTGTTGCATAATTTAATTATTATTAATCGCTTTTTTCTAGTTTGCTTTATGGTTGAATAAAATCAGCTTTTTTTTTTTTTTAACTTGGGAGAGAGAGAGAGAGAGAAATGCTTCTTTTAGTTGATTGTGATAAACAAGAAGAAGAAAATGCAGTATCAGGTATCAGCTAAGCAGTCTGCCATTTGCTACTTTGGATCATACAGTAGTTTCATACCTGAGTTTTGTTTTGTTTTTCTGAGAGTGGAAGTAGCAAATGGCAGCTGCTGTATCAATGGTTCTTTCTGCGTTATTATACATCCGTGCTTCCCTCCTGGCAAAGCACCTGGAAAAGGGCAAGATTGGGTTTGGTGAATTCAGTTAAGCCTGGAACAGGATTCTTTGTGGTCCACTCATCCTCAGCCTTCGTCTTAGCCACTTTCTCACCAAGTTTATTTCCTTTCCAGTTGCAACCTTTCACTTATATAATTCTCCCAGTTGTATTACCGTCTCATTTGATTTTTAGCTTTTTTTACCCCTAAAAGTTTAATTATCTTAGTTCTTATAATAATGATTTGCCTATGCATGTTTTCCCACTGGGGAAATTTGACATCATAAATTATCTTAAGGGGCTCAGATTCCAAACCTCCAGAGATCCTTTGCTGTCTCCCCTAGATTAATAGGAGCTCATATACAGAATGTACTTGAATTAAGGCTAGCATGCTATTTACCCAGTGATTTACTATTGCACATCCTTGAACCAACATTTATTTTAAGTGCAACTCCCAAAGCTTCATCAGTTTCCTGCTAAATGCTTCACTTACCTTGTAGGGCAGCAACTGCCCTGGGCTGTCCGAAGTGTAAGCTGCCACCTGGTAGTTACACACTTAACCCCTTCTCTAGCGCTCCCACTAGCTAACAACATGGCTTAGTGTCGACTGGTGGAATGGGTAGCCTGGCGAGTGCTGAATTTTACGTGATCTTAGTTTTCTTAGAATAGTCTGAATTGATAAAATGAACCTCAGCATAGTACTTCCAAAGTTTTCAAAATAGCTTTGTAAAATTGAATTTTTAATTGCCCATAAAAGTGAAATTCACAAATAAGTTAAATGTTATGCTTTATTTATGTTGCACTGCAATAAACAGATCACTGTATTTAACAATTTGGGTCAAGATAGCTATTATATCAATAATCCACCTGCTAGTCTGATAAGCATCTTTCAAAAACCTTTAATTTGTTTCTGCTTATATGTAAAGTAATATGGATATGGGCTTACTAGCCAGTAGATAGTATGTGACTTACATTTCATAAGTGTTTTTGAAAGCATGAAAAATGAAATGTATGTATCTAAACATACATGAGCAGTAAGCACACTAGCTTATACAGTCCCTGTGTATATAGTTAACGTCTTGTGTGGACAAAGTAAAAGTTGATACTATATTGCAATTAAAACTAGTAGTTAAAAAAAAAAACAGATCTTTGAATTATTCATGATGATTGACCTAATGAGGTAAAAAGTAACGTTAAAATGGTTTAAAAATTTCCAAATCAAAGATAAATTATATCAGATCCAAAAACAGAAGTGTGAAAATTAGGAATGTTATTATTTTAATCATTGAAGACTTTCTGTGATATTTTCTATACAAAAAGAATAAGATATAAAAATCACAAGCCTATGCATATTTAGACACAACTCTTAAGACCGTTCGTGCATTGTTTACAAAAATAACTTTGTGGGTTGTAGAATAACATTTAGTTTCAATGGACAGACCATCTTATTTTGTTTCATTAAATCAGATTTGCATAAACAAAGTGATCACCAAAAAAGGCAAAAGGCCAGGCACAGCTGGAGGTACAATTCCTAGGAATGGCTGATCTTTTTGTATTTGACCTAAGAAAAATATTTTAAATTATACTAAAATGTAAAACCATTGGGTATATTTTTCATTCCTCTACTCTTCTCATCAAAATAAATCACATATATAATCAACTTTGAGATGATAGCAAAAACAATTTGAAAATGTTTATAACATTTGGTAAAAAGATGCTCACGAAGTATCCAGCAGTGAACCCAAGGACAGTGTGTGTGAGATGTGTGTGAAGTGTGTATAAAAGTGAACATTCGAACCCACAGACATATGAAACCATCCATCTTTTCTTCCTTTCAGAACCCTTAATTGCATAGTTACTGCCGACGGATTCCTTGATTAAATTATGCAAGCAGTTGAAAAAAACAAAAAGACAAGAACCTTCAGCTGCTCTCACATTGTATTGAATTGGTGAATGTCATGAAGAGTACAAATATAACAATTTAGTAAAATGTTATAAAGTATAATCTAAGTTTCTAACAATAATAAGAATCCTAAATATGCCTTAGAACATAAGCCAATGAAGTTAAAATCCTAATTTTTGAAAAACATACTTTTTAAAATTTTTCAAATATTTTATAATAAGTGTGTTTATCCTTAAAAATTGAAGATGATTAATATAAATGTGTGCATATATGTACACATGTAGTCATATATGTATCCATAAAACATGTAACTCTGTGTGTGTATATTTAATGTTATCAAATGAACATGTAATATAAAATTAATGTATATGAAGATTCATACCAATAGAACTGCAGTATTTACATGCAATCCTCTTTGTTAGATAAGAACCTCTCTTTCTTTGAAAATCCTTTTCATTATCCTGATAATTGCCAGTCAGTGTTCAAGTCTTCTTAGTTAAAGTCAATTTATAACTAACTTCATAAAAGTAGTTCTATTTCCCTGGTAGCAAAAGCAGTTCTTAAGATAAGCAGAGAAAATACACAATTAATTCAAAACTTAATAGTCTCTGAGTCAGCATTATATGTATTCAGTGAATCAGAGAAAACTCATACACAGAAAGACACCTAAAGATAATAATCCAGTGTTTCATAACCGTCTTTAGTAATCATTTGTGGTAAGCATAATTACCCCCTCTAAAGATATTTATGTTCTAATCCTGGTAACGTGTGTATGTTATATTACATGGTAACGATACTCAATAGATATGATTAACCTCTGGACCTTGAATTGGGGAAATTATCTTGAATGATGTATAAGTTTTGAAGGTGGAGGAAAGGAGCCACAAGAGAAGATATGGGGGCACCTTCTAAAAGCTGGACAAGGCCAGAGAATGAATTATCTCCCAGAGCTTCCATAAAGAAAAGTAGCTATGCCTACTCCTTGATTTTAGCCCAATTAGTCTTACCTTACATCCAGAGTTGTAAGACAATAAAGTTCTGTTGTTTTAAATCACTAAATGTGTGATAATGTGTTATGTCAGCAATAAGAAATGAATACATGATCAGCCCTGTGTCACTGGATAAGCAAATTCTTATGACATGATTCACTCTAGTTTACTCCTTATATCAACAAGGTAAAAACTATGGTTATAATGTTGTTAGCATGTAGGTCACATAAACAAAACCAAAAAGCAGTTATAGAATCCATTAACCTTTAGTTTTTCAAGATCTTCAAAAGACTTTACCAAGGACCTTAAAATATAAATATTTCCATGTCATCCCATTTCATGTAATTATCTCTGAGTAAGTGAGCCAAGCTAATGCAAGATTCAGTTTAGTAACCCTTCCCAATTCTTCAAACTAAGTAATCTCTAATCCAGTCAGTTTTAATTGCACATTTTTTTAGTTTTAAATATGGCAGAAATAATTATTAGTAAATGAAAGATACAATACCAGAAAATATAATACACAAAATCCTAAATCCAGAGCTTGTTTAGTATTTTTCTGGTTCTTTCAAATCACTGGTCATTCCTGCATTGTATGAAAGGAGATGATGTCTGAGTTCTCACTTTAAGAATCTTGTTATTTACTTCGGTTCTTTCATAGTAAACAGTTATGTGTCCATTTAAGCTTTGTGATATCATTATGCCTATCAGTAAATAACAGTGATCCAAAATAGCAGAGTCTTATATAAAGTAGAAATTTTCCTCTATTTCACGTAACAATCCAGAAGTAGAAAACCCAGGATTGTGTTTCGATATGCTCTAAAAGTCCTTAGGGATGTAGACTTTTTCAAGATTGTCCCAAGCATCATGGGGTATGATTTTAATTACACTGTTCCAAGACAGTGGAACAAAATCCACTCTCACATCCACATTCCAGGCAACAGAATAAAATAAGGACTAAATAATAATAGAGGGAAAGTGTGTGCATTAGCTACATTTTATGGAAGATTTCCAGAAGTTTCCTCATGGCATTCTGCTTCCATTCCATTATTCAGAACCCAGTGATTCAGACATCCCTAGTTGAAAGGGATTTTGAAGGTTCTATCTTTAATGTTGATGAATATGCTCAACTAAAAGTTGGAATTTCCATGACTGTGGGAAAAGGGAGGAACTAATATTGGAAGAGGCTAGCAGGCTTATCCTCACTGTGGAGGAGTGTGGCATGGGGAAGAAAGAGGAGAGCTGTGGAGATAGGTTGAGAGATAGACACACAATCATATTTTATTTTTATAAAAATATTTCATGGTAGACAATACTACAGTCATGTTTTATCAATGGGAACACTCAAACATACAGAAGTTGAAATAGATGTTTGAGGTTACATAGCTACAATGGTTAGATATGTGATATGTGATTTATCACCAGGTAAAAAATGTCTTAGAGTATAAATCTTGAATAAATTTATATACTGAAAGTATTTGATATGTTTTTTACTAAAAAGCATTTTTACATAATTTGAAATTTGGATGATTTTCTCAAATAATCTATTAATAATATGGTATTGGCAGACTCATAGAGCCCAAGACTATATTTTTTGTATTTAGCTATAAGCATCTAAATAATTATAAGGATTAGTGAAGCATAAAAATATAAATAAAACCCAATAAAATATTTAATTATGTAAGAAATATATAAAATATGTTTGAACACTTATGATAATGTTTAACTCAAATGCTAACTGAGTTTTCCCTGGGTACAATTACTACTACTAAGAAGAAGATAATATGTTTATCTTATTGAAAACCATATGCTGTTTTTATTTTCACTACTATGAGTGTACATTCAGTATATAATCTAATTGATCTATTTCACAGCAAAAAAAATGCCCAAGTATTAAATACACTTCTCCTCAGAAAATATATAATCTATTACATATACACATGAAATATTTACCCATAATAAATAATTTAAACAGATACATGACAATATAAAAATCAAGAGACTGGATGAAGCTAAGATATTATCTTTTTGTTAAAGTAAATATAATGTTTTCTCTACTTCAATCTAGATGAAGTAAACCCAGGATTGTGTTTTGTTATGTCCTAAAAGTCCTTAGGGTTGTAGACTTTTTCAAGATTGTCCCAGCAATCCTGGAGTATGGTTTTGATTACCTTGTTCCAAAATAGTAGAACAAAATTCACTATCACATCTATACTTTTAGACAACAAGAATTTAAACTATGTTAGGTCAAAGAATATCCTATGTTAATGTGTGAACTTTAACTTATCATGGTTTACATTCCCTCTATTTCATTCTCCTGAAATAAAATTTAAAATTTTCAAGAATTCTCAAATAAGATGTTAAATAGAAATAAGAATGTTGGGGTAAAGATGAAGGATTCTACAAATGTCTTATATGCTCTTACCTCCTCACTTCCTCATACATGTTTGAATATGTACCTTACCCATAACTTTATTTTTCTTAACTATGTGTCTTTATTTTTACTTTACATTATACCTATTTATATGTCACATTTGCTCACTAACTAAAATTTGAATTTATTACAAAATTAAATCTATCTAATTTATATACAAGAGAATAAGAAATTATGTTTAAACATTTTTTTGAACCATTCATTTATTCAACTATCTTATAGTTTTCTCTATCGATCATGGCCCCCAGAGGACTTCCTAAATGGTCTACACATATGGCAGTCACATTATCTAAATGGTTTATAAATACTACAGTTATCAGAGGTGCCACCTCTAAATGAAGCTAATGTAACATCATTCTACAAACAAGTCCTATCATAATACTTGTTTTCATTACTTGATTATCTTCTATGTTTTGGCTACTTTATTAATCACATTTTACATATACTAAAACTCAAGATAAGACTGTAAGTAACTTGCCCAAGATTACATGTCTAGTGAACAAATTAAATTATTTCTGATCTCATATATAGCCACTTTTCAGTATATAATGTATAGTATGTTATAATTGTAAACCAACAGAAGTTTCTCTGGGAAAATATAAAAATTAATTATATTAGATGCCTTATTCAAAAAAATAAAGTTGTATTGCTGTAAATTAAAATTTATCAAAAAAAACAAGAGTTATCTTGGCTATAACTATCACAAATATAGCCAAATTCATTTATAATATTATTTTACTCTCAAGTGGAATTCAAAGGACATTTTGTACAGAAGAAAAGCTATTACATATGAAATCTATAGAGTTATAAAACAACAAAGACAAAATTTATGTCACAATGAAGGCAAAGAAGAATTGACACTACCAGGAGATTTTACAAAATGATTGTCTGCATCTGCAAGCATTTAAATTTCTGCCAAGTTCCTTAACTCCTTTTGTTTACTAAGGGTACATTTTAAAGTTAAACAACTTGAGAACTGGCGCCAGAGTGTGTGACATTCAACAGCACTTTGACATTCTTTGGTTTCTCAAAACTAGTTATCTGCAATTTTTAAACACAATAGATGAAATATTTTACTATCTTATTTAATAACTGTGCTGTCATGGACAACAGTGTGATGACTGTATGGGGGAGTGAGGTTGGTGGAAGAGGGTAAAGAGGGATAAATGGTAATGGAAAACTTTAATAAAATAAGCTAAAAAATAAAAATATAAAAAATAATAATCTTGCTGTCAACCAACAGCAATAAATTTCCTGTACAGGATTTTCATTCATAGCTCACAGCAAGCTGATATTATATTAAAGAGCATTTTCTGATTGGTCTTCACTTTCTTTTTCATATTTGATGATAATTTTAAATTAACTTGGCAATGATAATGAGAGGCCATTATATGTTCATGTTCAATAACCTTTTAAAAAGCTCTTTATTTCTTCTCCTTTTTACCAAATGTTCATTGAACACTTTCTATGTTTCAACTATTAAAAAAAAACAAAAACCTAACTTGTTATAAGGTTACATAAAGGCTGTCAATTGACATCAGATATGTAGAACTGGGATAGAGTAAGACAGCCAACAGAGCGTGTATAGACAGTAGTTCTTAACTTTTGTTAGATGTCAGTAATTTTCTGGTGACTTTTCAACTAGATTTCCTGGAGTGCCATGCAAGACTTTCTAAGTAAGTATCTCTCACAATGGGGATCAAGGAAGTCATTAAAAAATTCCGTAGAGGACAATGTTTCCAGCAAATGTTAAGGAACACCGAGTAGAGAAGAACAAGAGAATAGAGGAATCCTCTTCAAACATCAGTATTTAAGTGACTGATCGTAGGATGAGCCAGCAAATCAGACTGGAAGAGAACACAAAAATGAAAGAAAGAAATGCTAAGAGAATGGACTCCCTTAAAAAACAAAGGTATAGAAAGCTGCAAGAATAAAATGGGGTCAACAATATTGCATCTTTTCAAAACCCAGGAATTATGAGAATTAAATAAACATTTAGGGATTCATACTTTCTGAAATAAATGATAGCATTATTTTTCCTGAAGTCATTGGGGAAAAATTCTAGACATAAAAAAATAATAATAATAAAGCATGCCGGTTATGTATGAAATTCACAAGTATAGATTTACTTGACATAATAGTTTTATAGGCATAAAAGGGAAACATTATAGAAGTCCACAATTAATTCCATCTAGTACCATCCAGTTTTTGTAAGTGCACTTTCTGACGTCTGCACAGTGACTAATTGCGTGACGACACATTTCTCAGAATATGGCCCCATTGTTAAGCAACACATGACTGCACCATACAATGTAGCAATTCCTCTTCTGGCTAGATACTCAAAGGAAATCAAATCAGTATCTCAAAATATTATCCGTGTTCCTGTGTTTATTGAAACATTACCCACAATAGTCAAGATATGGAAACAAACAACTGTCCATGGATGAATGGATAAATGTTAGATTCTTTACCAGGAAAAAAAAAATTATATATATATATATATATATATATATAGAGAGAGAGAGAGAGAGAGAGAGAGAGAGAGAGAGAGAGAGAGAGAGAGAGAGCCAAGTAGCTTAAACCAGGAAATAGCTTGTTTTTTTGTCATTGTTTGTACTGTTTTGCTATTTCAAATATGTCCTTTCAGAGACTACTAATTCTAGTTTTAGCAGCCTTGTCATTTTTCACTGGGCAGATGTCCTCAATTACACTCACAGCAAACTGCATATACCTTAATTTGTGGTCTGGTTTCTCTAGGGTTCTTATTGCCTATTTTGTCTTTCTGACATTTTAAGTCTTCTCAACCTAATCAACTAACTATAATTTTAGAGCCCATTCAGGAAGCGTAATCACAATGCTAACCAATGTCTGTCACTTGTTTATGCCATAAATGCAGGATTCCATGAATAAGAGGTCTTCACCAGAAGCATTATATTTCCAATGACTCTCTTAAATGAAGAGGCATACAACTTAATTGATAGTGTAAAATGCATATTTAGCAATATATATATATATATATGTGTGTGTGTGTGTGTGTTCATAAAATAAAAATGTTCTTAGTTTTAATTGTACATTTTTTAATCTACATTAGGGATTTTTTTTTTTGCATTATCTATTTTAACCTCACAATTTTCCAAAAGGTGGTGTGCTATTTTTCTGAACTTTAGTCGGTGTTTGACAAATGGACCATAAGTCATATTAATATATCATCATTCAATCAATATTTTCCTGACACTTTCTTGTTATTTCATGTTGGCCAAGTTGACATGTTATTTTTTCTTATTTTTTATACTACAGGTCTCACGTTAGATATCCCTTACTCTGGGACGCTTCACCTGACCACACCACCTAAACTGGATGGCCCTATTTTTTTTTCTGTCTCAGCCACTTTTGCTTTCGTTCATTTCTTAAACCCAATTTTCAATAATTTTATGTATTTCATGCATATGTTTGTTTCTTTCATCACTTGATTACTAGCTTTCTGAGGAATTCAAGATGTTCAAGTTTTTATAATCAGTGAATAGCAAAAAACTTGGACAATAATAAACACTTAATCAATATTTGCAGAATGAATGATAGGTAAGTTTTAAGCATGTAAATTGAAACCTGACATGTGGTAAAGGCTTCCTCACCCAGCTTCCCCATTTCTCCCCACACTAATTTGTAATTATATATAATTTTCCAAAAAAAATTAAAGTCTTTATTTTTGTAAGGTATTTATCATTTTTCTTATTTCGAAAGCAAGGAAACTGAAGCATACAACTAATTAGTAATTAAGCAAACAACAAAAGCAGTGAATATTGAAACTAATATTTTAATCAAGCAATCTGATTTTGAGACATATTTAATCAATAAATTTTCATATTAATAAATGTATTTATTTATGGTAAAATTACATTTTGAACTTGCATAGAGTGATTCATATTAGGCATTGCAGAATTTCCCATTTATAGTTGCTTTAACATTGTTTGTGTCTATTTTAAATACCACTCAAAGATCACCTAAGGGAAAAAACAAACTTGTAGAAATTAATTCAAATCATGCCCTAAGAATGTTCCTTTCTCATTCATTAAGGATTTAAGAAGCACTGTTCAAGAACAATATATACTTACATATTTCCTATTCAGATAATCCCACACTTGCACAATATTTTATATTGAAATATGTTACTTAACCCATTTTTGCATAGATGGAAATCTCTATTACTAAAGCTTTTAAGCACAAATGAGGTTTTTGAATGATTGACATGAAGGGGTTTTATTTTACAATCACCTGTTTTGTTATATTTTTATGAAGTAAATCTATAAACTGCCATCAGAACTTTTTGTATTGGCATAGTTTAATCTATTTTTTAAATTTACTTTGATACGGCAATTATTCCACAAAGGATTTAGTTTGTCACATTAAAACATGATGTCATAATGTCATATTCATCAGTAAATTTTACTTTTTGCTAAAAATGCTTTCTATTGTTTATTTAAATGAAAATGTCACTATTGTGTGATGCAAATAAACACTAGCTTCGAGTTCACTTAATCACTCATAGTTTTGTAGGTATCTAATCTACATTAAAATCATTCTGCCTTTCCTTTATATCTTAAACTACAATTTTTGACTTCTCGAAAAACATCCATTAGAGTAAGACACACATTTGAAAATATGAGTATCCACCTACATTATTAATAGTATCCTTACATTGCTTAATTTTCATTGTGAAGTTTAAAGACATAGAACCATTTACAAGTTTGTTCATGTGTAGATTTTATTGTATATATTATAGTAACTAATATAATTTATTCTTTAAACAAATGTTTATTGAGCAGTTTGTGCCAAACTGGAGAAAGTTTACCAATGATTCAGACCCCTTAGCATTTAAATCAAAACACCGATTAGGCTACAGAGGCTGGTAGAGGTGGAAGTTAAGATGAGGATAATTTATAATGGAAAGGAGATGAGGAAATGATGACTATCATTTGTGGCCCAGAGACAAAATGCAAAAATTGGATTAGGCCTTTTCATAAATCTCACTCTTATATATATCTCAGACATCCAGATGCTCAGCTCAAATCTTTCAAGAGAGAAGTTGATGTTCTACTTCAAAGAACATAATTCACTATTACCTCTTCCAGTTTCCACCTTGGATTTTAGGCCAAAGTCGCATTTTCCAAGAGGTAGATGCCAGCCAATGTAGAAGATAGTAGCACAAGAACTTAGCCATGTCTGTCTTATCTGATGACAGTTGAATTTTCTGTCCTGAGGGCTCATTGCTGTTGTCAGGGGATAGACTAATGATATTAAGATAGTATTTTTTAACCATCAATATAAATTTGACTTTACTTATTAGAGAGAGTGATTCATCTTTTTTATTCTACTATAGGAGCACTTAAATTCTTAAGTATTACATCAAAATCTGAATATCAGGACTAAACATAATATAGTCTAACATAATCCAAAGTTAACATAACTTATTGCTTAGATAGCATAATGAACAGGGAGATTTAGAAAAAAAAAATGTAACTGAGGCACTAATCTCTCTTATTGACTTAATACTTCTAGAAAAATAGGTCATTTAGCAGGGAAAAGATTAGTAGTCTTCTCATAAAAGTACTCCTTGGGAGTACAGTTATTCTCCAGAGGTAAATTCAGGAAAAAAAAAAAAAAAAGAAAAGAAAAAAAAAAATTAGCACGGTTTGTCACTGAAGTTTGCATATCATGTACCTGGGTATTATGCTGTAGTGTTTTCATCAGATAACTAAAAATGCATATGAATTTGCATGGGCCCCAACATTTCAATGACATAAGAGCCACAGAGGCAAGCTTTAGGCTTACATTCTTGTTGGTGGTTATAGCCCAGGTCAAGATTATACTCCACAGGTGTCTCTTCTTGCCAATATAACTGCATGTAACCTAATCAGGTCCCTGCAGAGTCTTTGACCCCATGTTTCAAAATGGAACACTGCATTTACATGTCAGCTTTTTGATGTGTACTCAGGCTTCCTGAAATAAGTTGCCATAAGGTGAATGAATACATGAGGCCCCCTTTAATGGAAGTGGTGTGAGTAGACTAAGTGACTAAGGCAAGGCCCGACATCATAAACATTTCATTTCTTCTTGAAACCCTGGATTCTTTACTAGAGAAAGTCTCTGGGAAGGAGCAATTCCTTGCTAACAGATAAAGGGCACGAAGAGAATACTTAAAGTTCATCTCCTAGGTGGTACTTCCCTTTCACATCAGAGCTGTGGACAGATCTATCAATGGCCCCTCTACTTATACTGTCAAAGGCAATAGTTGGCTCCAACTGATCAATAGCTGGCCTTGGGCGAATCTTTACTAGATAGAATTCAGGGATCTAATCTCATTGTGTCAAATTAAGGGCAATTAACTGTACATATCCTCAGCATGTGTCAGGGGTCCGGCATGATCTATAATTGAACTTCTATGTTAAGAATGGAAAATAATTGATCAATTCTAATGTTGAATTAATATATATTTGTTAATTTAATAGAGTTCACTAACAGTATTACCAGTACCTCTGTGAGAACTGAAAATCTATGAGGCAATGAACTTCCTAATCATTGGCTAAGGAAAAATGGCTCATTTCAGAAAGGAATACATACAAATTGGAATAAAACTTAAATGGTCATGGTTTTTACTTGTGAAATAGTTTGGAGATCATTTTAATATGTAATGGTTAACAGAGGGGAAGGGAATTGGAGGCCAATAAAGAGGGTAAATGGGGTTAAATGTATGAGATGGAAGAAGACTAAATTTGGGGTGTTGAGTACACAATGGATATATAGATGATGTATTATAAAACTGTACAACTGAAATTTATATAGTGCTATTAACTAATATCATGTCAGTAAATTCAATTTTAAAAATGAAAATTAAACAATATTGCCTGGAAGTCTTTTAAAAATATTACAAGCTAGAAAGAACACTTTTTTAAAAATTAGACTCTGCTTATTTTTGAAACATAAATAGTAAGCTATCTAAAACTGGTCTCCATGAGTTGGCAGTAAAAACATGCCTGAGAGCTTTGGATTCATCACCCAGTTGAGAGTTACTATTTTGCTAATGGTATGTTGCTGCCAAGCCAGATGGGCACCAAATCCTTTTTGATTGTATCTCAAAAGACAGATAATAACAGTTTTATTTTTTTAATGCTTCACAGCAATATTTCTCAATGAGCGTGTGTTGAAATCTTCGACGGGGTAATTTTTCACTGTCACATGCATTGCATGATGCTTCACACTCCTGTTATCTACCCACTAAAGGTTGGTAGCTGATTTTCAGTTTTTCTGGAAATTTTGAGTATATGACTCCAAACATTTTCAAATGTCCCTGGGAAGGTTGAGAACTTCTTTACCAAGAATCACAACCATCTGTTTTTAATGAATGAAAAACTTTGCAGGGTGGAGTGGGCCTTGTGACCCTTGGACAACCCAGCCTTGCAGCTAAGACATTCTGGACATTTTCCATCTAAATAGCTTTTATTCATCTGGGGAGAAAATGGACTTAAAAATACCATTGGGAGAGAGTCGTATAGAAGGCATAAGGCGTTTGATTCACAGGGTGTGGTGTGGTGGGGAGCAGTTCTTTTCTACATTTTATAACTCATCATACAACATGTAATAGCACATTGAGAGACTAGAGGAAAGCAAGCTTGTAGTACCACAAAACAGCACACAACATATATTTGGGCACCATGACCATGTTAATTACTTCACAGTTAAAGAAAGAGACAGATCACCTTTAGTAGATGTTGTAGGTGCTGATGATTTCTTTTCTGTAAAAGGCCTAATACTAAGGATTTTAGGCTTTGTGGGACAAACCTTTTCTGTCACATACCTGAATGGTATGGCAGGGCTCCCACACAACTTTATTTTTGGATGTTAAAATTTTTACATGTCACAAAGTACTCTTACCATACTTTTCTTTTGATAATTTTCAAAATGTAATCACCATTCTTATTTTACTCACCTAAATCTACAAAAGCAGGTAACAGATATGTCCAGAGAGACATAGTTTGGTGACACCTGATCTTCAATTAGTAAATGAGAGGTAATTATGAACAAAGCCATCTGTCTCTTAGAGCTGGAAATATTATAAATTTCCACACTCAAAAAAATATTCAGTTGTTATAGTACCCATTAAGGGAAAGAAGGTCTCACCAGTATTTGGTCTAAACATTTCGCTGACTTGTCATGGTATAAATGATTAATTTTAAGTTAAATGCTATGTTGTACTGACTAAGATCTCTATTGATTACAACAACTTCTCTTCCAAGTGTCTGGTGTTTTTAATTTAATTTTAATTAATTAATTTTTATTAAAGTTATTGGGGTTACATTGGTTTACAAGAGTATATAGGTTTCACGTGCACATTTCTATGATGCATGATTTGTATATTACATCATGTGCCCATCACCCAAAGTCAAGTTATCTTGTCACTAGATATTTATTCAGCCTCCTTCTTCTTCTTTTACTACTCCCTCCACCCCTGTTTCCCTCTGGTAATCACCATACTGTTGTCTGTATCTATGAGTTTTTATTTGTTTTTCTTGTTCATTCTTGTGCTGATTTCAGTTTTATATTCTACATATGAGTTAAATCATATGATTCTTAACATTTTCTGACTGACTTGTTTTGCTTAGCATGATATTCTCAAGGTCCATGCATGTTATCAGAAATGGCAGTATTTTATTTTTTCTTAGGGCTGGATAGTATTCTATTGATTATACGTACAACAACTTCTCTATCCAATCATGTGTTATAGAACACTTCAGGCTAGGCCACCATGAATAATGCATATGTTTTACTGTTAGGGATAAGAATATCCTCTTTAAAAAGTCTATTTTAAAACTGTAAGAATTATGATACTGTTATCAACTCTCAAGAAGTTAAGATAATAGATGAGAGAAAGAAAAAGTGAGAGAAAGAAGAGCGAGTGATGGTAAGAAAATACATATGCATACATACAGGGGAGAGAGAGGAACAAAATTTGACAAAATATATTTTTAAATAACAAATCTAGTTACATGACAGCTTTCTATAATAATGTTCTATAAGTTTGAAATGACTTCAAAGTAAACTTTTTCTAAAAATAACAGTATGGCTATTTTCACTGCTATTTTTCCTATAATCTTCCTATAGCCGTTCATTAGATACATGAATTTTTGGCTTCAATTCCCATCATTATGGCACAAATTGCTCCAATTGCTAGGAATTCCTGAACCTTTTTTACCACATGTACTCTTCTTTCAATATCTAAATTAGATGTCAAACTAATTTTCTTTTAACTATTGCATTAGATTAAAATGCTCATTTGAATCCTAGCTTTTCATGGACACTAGCCCCCACTACCAACCACGCTTACCTGCCTACACATAAATGTACGATATTATGTCCCATTATTTCTCTCATGTTTTCCCTTCTCTGAGAATACACCCTTCCTAACATCCTCTTGACCACGTGTTTTTTACCTGTATATCTGAGTTCAGTTCAAAAGCTTACTCTTAAAGCCTTTCATTAAGCTTAGAGATACTTTTTTTTTTAAGATAAGATCATGACTCTCATTCAAATACAAAGTAACTACAAAATAACAATTTAAACACTTATTTAAGAAGGAACCAGTAAGATGTACAACCAGTTTAAAGGAGAAATCAAAGAGCAAACACATATGCAATCAGAAGTGCAAAAATTGATTTGTTAAAATATAAATTCAATATTTGTAAGACAATAATCATTTGCAAATACACAAGGCAAAGATAATGTCCTTCATCAAGAGTTATTTGTGCTGTACTCAATGATCTATGATATAGTTTTATAAAGTATGTTTAAGCCAGTAAACATTGTATCCTCTGCAGGGTCAGATAACCCAAATGATTGTGCTAAACAGAATACACACTTAACTTTTTTTGTATGTGTCTGTTTCAAAGTCTTTTCACAATTTTTCCTGACACATAGCAGTGGTCCCCAACCTTTTGACACCAGGGACCAGTTTCATGGAAGACAACTTATCCGTGGACTGGAGTTTGGGGGAGGGAAGGCGTGGCTCTAGGCCTGCCTCCAGACCCATCTTAACTGCCACTTGCCACTCACTGATAGGGTTTTTACATGAGTCTGCAAACTTTTGATTTATTATGGTCTCTGTGCATTGAAACCTCTCTGCTAAAGATAATCTGTGTTTGCAGCTGCTCCCCAACACTAGCATCACCGCCTCAGCTCCACGTCACATCATCAGGCACTAGATTCTCATGAGGAGCGCACACCCTAGATCTTTGGCATATGCTGTTCACAGTACGGTTCGTGCTCCTATGAGAGTCTAATGCCCCTCTGATCTGGTAGGAGGTGGAACTCAGGTGGTAATTCTGGTGATGGAGGGTGGCTGGAAATACAGATGAAGCTTCATTTGCTTGCTCCTCACCTCCTGCTGTGTGGCCCAATTCCTAACAGGCCACAGACAAGTACAGGTACCTGGTCTGGGAGTTGGTGACCCCTGATGCAGAAGACTTGCTTCTAATTTCCCTTTTTTAAAATTGTTGCCTGTATGTAGCATTTACACCACTTTTTGGTAGATCCCCTTAATACCTCAACAGTGTTCAAAGGCCAGTTAACAGCAGCATCACTTGGGATTGTTACAAACACACAATCTTAGGCCTCCTGAAATGAAAACTATATTTTAACAATATACCCTGGTGATTTATGTGCTCATTAAATTATTGGAAAGTGATTGCAGGATTAAATGCAAGAATGATGTCGTTACTTGTTCATTATTCAATAGCCACTTATCCATCTCTATAGAAGCTATTTCTCAACACTCTTTTAGGATAAAGAGAAAAGTAATGCTTAATATAAACATCAAATTTCCCCTTTCTGTATAATTGTATAATAAAGGAAAAAAAGAAAGCTATTCACTGTTATAAATAATGTTGAGACATAGATCATGAGCCATGACAAGAGGCAGACTCCCTGCTGAAGTTCTTGACTTTCAATTGGCGTAAGATACAGAAATCTATTCAATGTGTACTATATTAAAGTATGCAACATAAATTAAAATCCCAGAAGTTAACCTTTAGAAATACTTTATACAACAAAGAGAAATTTCTATCAAGTCTCACTCCAATTTTTTTACTTCTCTTCCCCCCAAATTAATGAAATTCAGAAATGAATAAACAATTCAAATCATTATAGTAACTCATAAAAGCTTTCTAATTCTCAAGACTTCTGGTACTTATTTTGGACCTGCGTAGTTTTACATCCTTACATCCTACCCTTAGGGAAGCTTTTCATTAATTGTTTTCTTAAAAAACAGGCTTCTGCTGGTTTTGGTTGGCTATTGAAGAAAGCACGTTCTCTCTTGCTCATTCTTGTTTTAGTGTTCCTTTCTTTGTTTTTGGGTTTGATTAGCACAGCTTCCTGTTTTATAATCTTCTGACTCACCAGGAGACAAGAATGAGCATCAAATATCATGTTTTGAAATGTTACAGTATAAATGCCTCTTTGAAAAGTTAGTTCTACTTTAAAAATATTAAAATTTTTAATCTGCATTTTTAAGGCAGTTCTTTCTTAGACTAGAGTTAAAAAGAAGATCTGATGATGATGATGATGGTGATGAGGGCGATTTAGTTATCATGTTTAAGACAACTAAAAAATGTAGGTCCAAATTAAAATACTTAATTCAATGTTGAGACTTTATTTAAAACAAAGGATTTTACTTAGAACTCCTATAGAGGCAAATAATTCACAAGCTGAAAGCATAATCTTCTTCCTCCATTTTTGTGTGTCAATCTTGTCTTCCCAATAGTGTTCCTTGGTTTTATAATTTGTGCCTATCTCTCTATCCACCTAAAAATGTATATCCAAATCAAGATGATTTATCCAATACATCCACCGTAGGGAGAGAAAACAACTGCGTTAATATATAATTCATAATGTTTTTTCCTGATTTTATTTGTCAAAAGAGCTCTGTCACTTTCTCCCTTTTTCCAACCCCTGGTCCAAACTCCCCAACCCCTGTCACCCACAATGAGGAGATATTAAGACCCTCTTGGTTAGTGCCCATTATAATTTTAAATATCATGATTCTTAAGTCTGTGATATTTCTACTATATCATATTGTAATCCTCTCTCTCCCTGTGAAAAACACACGGAATGTCATATGATAAATATGTATTTTATATTTAATTTCATAATCAGTTAGTTTCTTAATAATGGAGAAGAAGAACCAAGTTCCTTATGAAGTACATAAACACATGAAAAGTGATTGGTAAGAATCAAAATGATCCCAGAGGACAGTGATGGTATTTTGTAACATCATTAGCCTCAAGAATGCATAGACATGGAAACAATTGTCCAGAAATAGCCATTACAAAATATTTGTTTAAATAGGATGTCTAAGTCATTAAAACCAAACCAAACAGTCTCTTTATTGTATTATAAATATATTTTTTTAATGTAAAAAACCCCAACTCCTAAGTATTACATTGTAAACAAGGAAATAGAAGACTTGATTTCTGTACCTAAAAGTTATCCTTTAAGTCTGCTTTCTAAACTTGAAATTAAATGTATGCAGTTTCCATGGTTATCGGCTTTATAGATATTCTGCGTCTGGTAAAACTGATATTTTTTACCAAAAGAAAAAAAGGTAATTTAAAAGAAATTTCCAATTTGCTTTCAAGGAATGATGTTCCCATGAGAATGTGATCAAATGTTTTGTCCTTTATCCTCTTATCCTCTGTTTTATTTTTCTTCTTCTTACCCGAGGGTAAGAACAGGAGGTGGACTCCATTCAGAGGTTTGCCCTCTCCAATTAAACACTTCCATTGTGTATGCACTTGAGCCATATTTGATGCAAACACTGCAAACTCATAAACTGAACTAATTCCGGTGAAGCAAATGCACAGCAAACTAAAAAGTCAACAGTAAGCTGTGTCCTTCTCCAAACAGCTATTTAATATTATCAACGTTTATGATGCAGAGAGAGCTGATCAGATCACTGGGGATGAGCAGGGAGGGGCTGCAGGAGAAGGTTGCCCATATGCAATGGTAAACAGTCTAGGATGGGATTGGCTGAGAAGCTGAATGCCTCTAGTGTGCCTAGGATTATGGGACAGACGATTTAAAATAAAAGGAGGGCAGAGAATGGCTCGTGGGCCCTCTTCCTCGAGGATGCCCACATGATTATGATACAGCTGCCTGTGTTTCCCAAAGGACTGTATTTTGGATGGAAGATTGGAAGATGGTGTGGGAATATAAGAAGGGAGGTAAGACTTGAAAGAGTTCTAGGTTTATTTTGAAACTTGATCCAACAGGAGCCATTAATGATGTGATGTGAAGAAAAGAAAAGGAGAAATTAAGAATATTAATTCCTAATATTTTTAGCTTCAACAACTAGAAAAATTGAATTGCCATTGATTTCTACAGAAAGCAATGAAAAAGCAAATGCTTTTGAAAAGGTTTTGAATTGCTACAACTGTGGAACAGATACCATAAAATTAGTGATTAAATTAAACAAACAAAAAGATATTGATAAAATGGCAATTCAGGGTAGATACAGTAGAGATTCTATGCTTCTTTATTTCAGTTGTCAGCTGGAGGGCTTACAGGTGGGAGCAGGAACCCTTTGAAGGCTCATTCAGATCTGGTAGTTCTTGCTAACTATTGGATAAGACACTAGCTGGGATTGTCAGCCTGTATAACTAACGTGGCCACTTCAGGTATCTCGTGTCTCCTCCCAATGTGGTGGCGAGGTCTCAAGGATTGGTGTTCTGAGAAACAGCGATGCTGAAGCCATGCTACTTTTTATAATTTAGCCTTAAAAATTGCACATTGTCACTTCTGCAACATTTTAACCAGCTTAGGTCTCACAAAGATCTACTCAAGGGAAAAAAAATAAATACATCAGTTCTTGAGGGAAAGAAGTAGGTATTACTTTGCAAGAAACGTATTTGAGATGGGTTATATCTGGCTTTGGAAAATACAATCTACTGTGTTCAAGAAATCCAGCTTGGCATGTTAAGCTTGAGATGACTATTATCCATCCAAGTGCAGATGTGAAGAAAATCAGCATATGTGGTTCTGAGTTTAGAAAAAAAGATACCTCACATCAAATAATTCAGAAGGCACTGAAATTAAGTCTGCTCTCCTTGAATGAACATGCTCAAAATCTGTTTTTGCAAATGGTCTCTGGTATTTGATTATTTAAATTGACTTCTTTATTCTAGGTTTGAATTTCAAACAAGGGTGCAGAAACCAAGTGAGATGTGGCATGAGAAAAACTTCGTTTCATATATTACAAGGGCAGACAGCTGCCTCAGGCTAGGAACCACCAGTTTCTTTAGACTAAGAAGGATGCTTTCTTAAGCTAATACTTGAAAGAGGAGGTATTTCAAAAAGTAGTCAAATTCTATGAGCCCTGAGTTCTGTGTGGGACCACATTTCATTATCAGGAACTAGCCATTTTCCCATCAATGATGGAGCTTCCAAATAAGACCCAGTGAGGCTAAGAATTTCACTGAATTTTGATTCAGTAACCTAGAGCTACATCAGGATTCGTTTTTGTAAATACCACCCTTTAAATTGAATTCATATAAAAACATGGGTTTTTAAATTTTTACTTTGAGGTAAGATTGAGGAAAGAAGTCTGTCTATATTTTGTCTTGGTTTAATGACATAATGCCTGCAAAATAAGCAGGGTTTTATTTTTTGTTTGTTTGTTTGTTTGTTTTTTCTTACAGCCTGAGTTTCATGATGGCATCTATAGCCTGGCTCCACAAAGCTTTGTCCTTAAGGAGCATATTGCTTCAATGACTCTAGTAGGCAGATAGATAAGCATGAGCAGAGTGGGAACGATGGGAGAGGCACTGAAGGTCGCCAGGGTGGGAAGCCCTGAGTGCATAGCAATGAGCAAAGCTTGGGTGGGACGTGACCTTTTAGGGTGACCTTTGCTTCCCTTAGCATATTGTTGGTCATTCCGCTTAGGTCCGGCAACCTATCATTTCACTGCTCTTGCAGTTCAGACCCTCCCTTGACCTTTCCTCCCCTGGCATGTGGCTAGTCATGTGGTAGACCCCCTTATAGGAGGAGCAAGGGAGCAGAATAGCCTCCTAAGACTACCACGCAAGCCCTTGCACAACCACTGGCTTAAACATCAAGCCCTCAAGACAACGAGGTTCTGGCCTGCATCCAATGATTCTTGGAACAAGGCCTCGGGTCTATTGACCATGGAGACAGAGTTTTAGTCAAACTAGAGATAACATTTAGGCCTCAGTGTGTTTCAGCTCCAGGCACAGAAAAGCAACAAGGCCAGGAAGGGCGATGCCATGGCTGACACCAGGACCAGCGGCCATGATTAATGACACCCTGACCTGGATCAGGCTGACCAGTGCAGACCACAACTCTGAGGAGACGCACCTGGAGATATGATGAATATTCGATTGAAATCCTCCCCTGAGATCTCCCCTAAAATCTAAGCCCTTAAAAACTCTTAAGATGCAGGACCCAATGTGTCTCTCCACCTCTCTCCCAGCTCATTCAGCTTTTCTACCTCTGTGATTTTCTAAATAAATGTTCTTCTTATAATTTGAGTTCTTTGCTGTGTATTCTTTCCCAGCCAAATTTAAAAACAAAGGCTGCTGAACTGAGGTCCAACATCTGGTGTCATTTCACTGCTAACATGACCACAAGCAATACCTAATGTGCTCTTTTATCAATAAATAACAAGGTTTCTAGATTTCCGCAGGAGAGCAATGGATTGTACCACTTTCTGATTCCCTAGTTATTAATTTCATATGCACTAATCAGTCATTAAATTTCTTTGGGATCTTATACCTGTAAAATAATTCTAAAATTGATTATTGTATGTTATGTTCTTTGCAAATTCAAGACTTCTTTTGACCAACTTAAAAAAAAAAAAAAGATGAAGAATATATTGAAACCCACAAGGATTATGGAAGAAAGAAGAAAAAGTTGGAACAAGTATTCAAGAGTCTCATTTATTTATTGTCATGAAAATTAATAAATATGTGGGTTTTTTTTCATTTTTTTGTCTAACACTGTGCTTATTGTTTAAATTTCATGGAGCGGGGAGAGAATAGTACTTTGATTATCAGCCCATTCATTTGGTATTCAAAGAGAGGCAGGTAATATAATAGCCCATAAGAAAATCAAACACCAATACCAAAACAAGATAGCTTGAGAAATAAACAAATAAGTGAAAAGTAACCTTAAACTACCCAAATCTAATAGCTCTTCTGGTCTCCTGACAAAAACACTTACATGCCAGAAACACACTCATTTTAGACAGCTAAACATGAAATAGATTCAAACTTTTCTCCATATTATGGGCATATCTTGATTAATTTGATGTCACATATGTAAACTTTGATATATAAACACCATACATTTTCCTGACATTCTTTAATTCTCTAACTTTTAATGTTTAAATTTAACATTTGGGAAACATCCAAAGTTCTTGTTATTTTTACAAAAATATTCAGTTGAATATAACCACAGAAAGCATTTACATAAATAAAAATGTGTATTTGGATCAAACAGCTAACCTCCAGACATAAACAACTATTTGCCTGGAGTATCCTTCGCTTCTCTGATTAGTTAATAAATAACTTTATGGTTTTCTTCTTTCATAAAAATATGTCAATACACACAAGGGGAGATTTAATAAGTACACTCAATAAAAGAAATGTAGCCACATTATAGTCATTATTTGTCTAGGATCTGGTTTTGTGTTTGTGACAAATGTTTAAAAATTGAATATCTTACTAAACTTCAGACTAAATTTGTAAATCAGCTTAATTTAAATCAATAATGAAATTAGCTTATTTCTCTGAGCTTATCTTATCAAACATAATAGTTATTTCTCTTCTGGAATGTGTGAAGTAAAGGATGCCTGCTAGAGACATTTTCCATAGCAGGAGCTTGACAGTGACCTTCAAGTCAAGTACAGTCAATGTGTATGTATTCCACAACTTAGGTGTAGAATAATAGCGCAACAGCTATTATTTCCTAAAGCCATCTAAGCTGGTATGATGGCAGAGGTCCTGAGGAAATACTTGCCTTCCTTGTCCTACTATCTCATCAGGGTTCCACACACTCCAAGTTTTTCCAAAGGTTGCTTAAAAAGTACAATTTGTTTATGAAGCTCAATGAGGAATTTACCATTTCACTCAATCCTCTGTCATTTCTCTGGAGTGCATTTCTTGAAAAACTCTCTAAGTTTCTTTCTGGAACATTCATTCTTAAAGTGATCCTTGCAGAATTTCTCCAGATAGCTCTTAATTTTTGCCCCCTCCCACCATCTACCATGAAATTCTAACCTATTTGGACCATGTGATCCCAATCTAGGGTCCTGAAGTCCACTATAGGCTGACTATTCTGCTGGATTCTTGGACTAACTTTCATCCACTGCACTGCACCAAATCTGTATCCTTGATCACTGATTATAGGC
The DNA here is from genome assembly GCF_987537825.1 of Furipterus horrens. Classification (NCBI taxonomy): domain Eukaryota; kingdom Metazoa; phylum Chordata; class Mammalia; order Chiroptera; family Furipteridae; genus Furipterus; species Furipterus horrens. Next base: position 13,171,398 of record NW_028327182.1, read on the forward strand.
ATGTTTCTTTCTTCAGGACTTCCTATGGTCTCCTCCCAGATAACTGTAGGGTAAGAGACAGAATCTCTCTTCTTGGCACTTCATACTGATGAATCCTGACAGAGTTCCCCAATTAAAATTTTATTTGGGCTCAAGAATATCTTTCTTTCTTTCTTTTTTTTTCCCCCTATAGTCTTGGGAATATTTTTTGTTCTCTTATTTACCAAGATAGAGAATATTTGCTCTAATCATGTTTTTTGTTGTTCACTTTTCTAGGCCCAAAATTGGCTTTTAAAATGGCAATTTTCTAAGAAGTAGTTGCTGGTCTTCTCTAATTTATGTACAGCCAAATGGCCAAAGAATGGGCCTCTATATTGAAATGGTGGCAATAATCTAAAATAAAAAGAAAATACATAAATATTTATTTTACTCTGTGGACATTAAATTATTTAAGGAATTATCCTACAAAGATATATATAACTAGGAGAGATAAGTGAGAAAAATAAGTCATGTCAGAAAGAAATTTCTGATAATAGAATAAAATTTAACTGAAGTGGTATTGAATCAATGGCATAGATGAAATTTAGGTCTACAGTTTTCTACTCTATTTTCTTACCATCTATCCTCTTAGTTATCACTAGTTTAATTACCCTATTGTAGTGTATTATAATTATAATTATCATCTCCAAAATTAATAATAAAAATCTTACCCTGACTAAATTTTTTATTTATTGAGCATTGCTATGTTTTGTACTTCAGGCTATCTTTTTTGCTACACTACTTCTTTCTGATTTCTTCTCATATACCCAGACTCCTTTTCCCATTGTCTCACTATTTCTCTCCCTGATTTTGCAGTTTGAATGAGAATTCCCAAGCTTCTCTCTTTGGCCCATTTTGTCTTTTATTAATATTTCAGTGTGATGTTATTAACTCCTTTGCAGAGTGGTCAAAAGCACAGCCTTTAGAATCAGACAGACTTGGTTTGAATTCTAAGCTTTTATATTTAATACTTATGTAATTATGACAAAAGTGACTTTACCACTCAGAGGGGCATTTTTCTGGATCAACAAAATTAAACAATGTTATCTATCTCATAGTTTGTAAATGTCATGTAAGCATCTCTAGGTTAAAACCTGTGTTGATACATCAAACCCTATGTATGTAAAATCAAAAAGATTTTGAATTTTCTATAAACATTCATTTTCTTCTTTTATTTATTTGTTGTGGCTACCATCGTCCTTGTAGCATTATAAATTACTAAGTGCAGGCTTGTTTGAACTACTTCTCCAGTATCTAATTAATTTTCATACACTGTACTGTTACAATCTTTGTGTTGCTATGTACATTTATTATTTCTTTTCTATTCTTCTTACAAGGATACTCAAAATACTAGTTTCACTGTATATATTTTTTAATATATGATTTGCCCAAGTTGAAGAACTACTTTTTCTTCAAAAATTCTAATTTGAATTTCCTAATTTGTGATTTAATGACATTTTAATTATTCTATTTTAAAAGAGTAAGAAAAAGTCTGCTGAAATATGTGTAAATTAAATATAACATCTGTATAAGTGTATAGATGGTCTGAAGAGCCTCTGAAAGTTTTTTTTAAAGTTAACAATGTAACTGAAGATAAATAAATTTTAAAGTTAAACATACGATTTTTCTGAAAAATACATTATCTTTAAAATAGTTGCATACTAAATGATTTAAAAATAGTAGCAAATCTTTTCTGAAATAATAAAATATGTGTTTTGATCCATCTTAAATATTATTAGCAGGAGTGTTTTCTTTCAATATATTTAATATATGAATGTAATTTATTTCAATACATGGGTTTATAATAGTAGAAGCATCACTCACAAGTATTAAAAACTTGAACATACTATAGAAATGTCAACTAAAATAGCAATGACTGGTTTTTCTCCTCAATGAAATAAAATAAATATATGCAGATGAGGCTTTCTAGAAATGTATTTATTGATTCTGTGACTACAGAGTCAACAATCAAGTCAGTGATCCTCAGAAATTTTCATTGACTGTGAGGCTAACATCTGTTTTAGGAAATAAAGTTTCCTAAATTAACATATAAAAATAAATTAAATAGTTAATAAACATAGAAATATAGAAAACCCTTATTTTTGCTATAGAAACAATGGAATCTCATTTTTCTAGATTTAATAAGGGGAACATATAATATGGAAAAAAGTAAACCTCATGGAAACTTTTAATCAGCAAACAGAAAAGTTATTTAAATTTTTTTTAAAATAATGATTTGGTTATACTTACATGCTATTTGTTAATTTTTTGGTGTGGAATAATCTGAAATGTCTACATTTGGGTAACAGTGCTGGTCTTTATTTCAAATATGAGTTCTTTCTCATTTTCTTGAAAAATTTTATAGCATATTTTTAGTCCAATTAGTTTTACCACACTAAGAAGTTTTTTTTTTTTTTTTTTTTAAACTAAGACACATGTTTACAGTTAACATGACCTTTCCCAGGACTGTTGGCCAATATTTTTTTAATAGCCACACTCCTCAGAAATTGAGTAATGGTAAGGTTTCATCACAGATCACTCAGTCCCCCATGAGTTTAAAAGGAAGGTGCAGACAAGCCACTATCATCCACATTATGTGTATTTCCATTTCTTGATGTACAGGAAACACTTATATCTGAATGTACACAGGGAAAATGTCATTTTAACAAGTATCTATAAAATAATGTATTCTCTAATTTTATTTCTTTATTTCAGTTGGTTTGATTGTCACAAGATAGAGCAAGTAATAGCAAAAAAAAAAAGACATCTAAAATCTTTCTACTAAAATGTGCAGGGGCATATCAAACACACTGGATCAAACAGACATGGCATATGTCCTCAAAAGATGGTCATGTATTCATTTCCTTACATACTGAGTTTTTGTGTTAAGATGAATCATTTAGATTCTACATTTTCACAAAGCTCATGCTTAAACCAGTGGGAGAGATACCAGACAGAAAATGATATGGTGTAGCAGCGGCAATGATAATGATATTTAGAGGCAGATGGGAGCACAGGTGAGGAACTCCTAGGTGAACCTGGTAGAAATTGGAAAGGAGTCAAGGAAAGGTTTCTAAAAAAAGGAAACTGAAATGCATTGCAAAAAATAGTTCAAATGAGTTGACATTTTCCAAACAGTCTTGATAAAAAGACATTGCACATCAGTGGACATTATAAATAAAAACAGTGAGGTAAGAAAGTCTATAGTGTAAGTAGAGACTGATAGCTAGGCAGGGATCGGATCAGAGAAAGCTTTGCACATCTTATTAAAAAGCTTGAGTCCTATTGAATCAGTAGTTTGATGTCACTAAAAAGTTTGAAGCAAGATCATAGAACTGTGAAAGTTGAATTTTAAGCAGACTATTCTGGCTACAAAATGGAAGACAGATTTCAATATGACCAAAACAAACAAACAAAAAGTTCCAGGAGACTCTGGCAGTGTTCCTTCCCACAAATGATAATGTCTGTAATAACTTTGGTGGTCATAAAAGTAGAGTAGATGATTAATGTTTGAGAATTAATTCAGGAAATGGAAGCAGTGAGATTGGCCTAGGTAAAAGAGATAGTGAGAGGAGGGAAGACTCTCAGCTTTTATTGGTGGCTGGCTACAGAATAGTGCAAAAACGAAGACAGAGCAATGACCAATAAATAGCTGGGAAGTGTGTACAGTTGCCACATTGATTTTGAGGTCTCTCTCTTATATACAGGTAAAGATGTGGAATAAGTTGAATATTGAATATGGAGCTCAGAAGAGGGATCTGTGTTGGATATGCAATTTAGAGATTCTTCAGCCCATCTATAACAATCAAAAGAGGGAAATTAAGTTACTCAAAAAGGGGACTAATACATAAGAAGCTCAAAGAAACCAAGATGAATCCCAGCATTTTATTAAGCAAGTGGACAAAAGAGTGAACAAGTAGGGAAAGAAGGAGAGAATTTACAAAACGTTAAGAGAAGCTGATGCTATGAAAATGAAGGGAGTAGAGAAATTTAAGAAATACACTGTCCGCTTCATTGGTGAAGTAGGCTGGGTGGACATGTATTGTCAGGGATTCTCAGGGGACCTAAAGCCACGCAGGCAGCTGGGGGCCTCCTTGGTCATGGCTGCATTTTTCCTTTTTAATAGAACAGTGGAGAATTCACATGCTGGAGATGACAGGTTACAAGAGATGATTTTGTTGGTGGTGTTTTCAAGTTGAAACTAAAGTTGTCTGAGGACAAGGTGGGAAAAGAAAGACAAATTTGGAGTTAAAATACGGTCAAGCTGTGGAGTCAGGTAAATAGAGCCTGAGACCTCTCAGGCGACAGGAAGGTGGTACGTTACTTTTCTCCTGTAGCATAACAAGTAACCACAAACTATGTGGTTATAAAGCAGCAGATTTATTATGTTGCAGTTCTGAGTCAGAGGTCCCACACATGTCTCACTGGGCCAATATTAACGTGTTGGTAAAACTGCACAGTTTACCGAAAGATTTTTGTAGAAATCTGTTTTGTTCTCCTTTCCAGCTTCTAAAGACTCTAGTTACCACCTTAGCTCACGGCTCCCTTCATCCAAATTCAAAACCAAGAATGCTGTGTCTCTGAACATTCTCTTGTAGTTACATCTCTATCCCTTCTTTGCTTTATCTTCCATTTGAAGCACCCTTGTAATTATATTGAATTTACCCAGTTAATCAGGATAATCTTCCTGCCCCAAGGTCCTTAACTCAACACCGTAATTCAAGTCCTTTTTGCCATATTAATTAACATGCATTGGCTCTAGACATGGCAACATGGAGGTCTTCTGGTAAAGACATGCTTCTTATTCTGTGTATCATACCCTTACAAGTGCTTGTGTGTATTTATCTGTGTGTGTATGTCTGTACACACAAGCACAGACTCACACATACAATTCACAGTATTTGCAGAACTTATGGTCAATAATATCACTAAGAATGATGAATTAGAGCAGCAATTTTCAACCTTTTTCATTTTATGGTGTAACTGAATGCCGGTCCGGCTGCCTGATGTAAAAGGAAGTGGTTTATTCAATTGCCAGCCACCTGGAAGATGGGGGACTCATGTGCCAAAGGCCATCTTCACCTCTCTCTGAAGGCAGAGGTTTTTATGAAGAGGGAGAGGGGAACAGAACAAAAAGAACAAGGGTCGGGATTGAAAAGTTCACCACATGCAGATTAACACGGTTACATTCTGTAAGGCCAGTGATGATCTAGTGTTCACACTTCTGGTTTAGTCATCTTGGATTCACATAACCCTGACTTTACATCATTCTGGTTCCATGGTTGAAGGTCAGCAAATCTCCCAGAGCTGGGATGCCTGTGCCTTTTGAAGTTAATTCCTAAGACTCTTGTAGAATCATGCTGTTCATCTACAAGCTACATATTAGTCAGAGTCAACATTTACAAAAACGATGTCAAGAGAATGATGGGACAGTTTGCAACTCCCCACTCTAACAACTTTCCTTGTTACAGTGGCACACATAAACTAATTACTGAAGTTCTGCAACACACCAAAAATACATTATGTATTTTTCACTGATTTGACAAAAATAGGTATAATTTTGGTCTTTCACTACAGACAGATATCATTGTACTGACTGTTGTCATTTTTTAATTTTGCAATCTAAGGGAAAAAAAGGTCAGTACTTTGGCTAAACAGTCAGCTATTGCATTTTTTAAAATTATTGAAGCACAAGAGTGTGCACTGGTTGAAAATCACTAAATTAGAGTTTAGAAAACATTGATTTTAGATGAAATACAGATTGAGTTTCCTGTGAGCCGCTGGTCACACATTTAGGTTAACAGATCAATAAATAATCTTGTTTTATGTGTATTTTTTAAAGACACCTTATTTAATATGTAGTTGATTTATTAACATTGAACACACAGCCAATAGCACTATACCTCATGCTTGAAGGAAGCTTATACATATTTTCTCTGGAAAGCATCACAGCCTTCCTGCCCTTAGGAACAGGTGGGATCACTTCACCTTTATGCTTAGTGTCATTCTAAACAGTAAAATCAACAAAAGCAGAAAAAGTGGAAAATGTGGCAGCAAATACAGCATGAAAAAGAAGAGCCATGTCTTGTTGGACCTCAGCTGGGAAGGTTAGTGCCAAGCAACTCAAACTTTTCACTGCTCAGTGCATATTCGTGACCACAAATGACTATAAAATTATTTGGGATTAGACATGTACTTTGATGAATAGCCAAATTCACAAATGTAGACTTTATAAATAATGATAATGATAAGGATTGATTATAATCCTGTCCATAAAGCATACAACCAATTAATATAAAAATAAAGACAATTACTGAAGAAAATACAAGATACAAGAAACATTGTACGTAGGACAATAACACCTCAGTCCCCGTCCAAGTAAGTACCTTGAGACCTCACATAGTTATGCCAATTGCCATCAGCTGTCCCATGGTATTTCCCTGAATCTCACTGATGGTCTGAAATCTCTTCCTTTTCAAAGTTGATTTTATTGTTTTGGAAAGCCAGAAGTTGCAAGGCACCAAATCTGGGCTGTCAGGGGGCTGATTCACCTGGCTGATTTGATGTTTCACTAAAAAACTTGACATAACGCATGATGTGTGATCAGGCCTATTGTTGTGATAAAGCTGCCAATTGCCAGTTGCCCAAAAGCTCTGGCCTTCTGAATTACCTTAATAGTTTCTGCAGAGGAATGTTCAAGCTTAATGCAAAACTTGATGCAGGTTAGTTGCTCTACCTGCTCAGTCATTTTGAATGTGGTGGTGACACGGTACATGTGCCCACCCAGTGGTGTCTACCGCCCCCACTGACTAGTACAGTGAAGTCGTCATTGTTCACGCATGCACATTTCAGCCCACTCTCCTTAGCTGTTAGGTTACATCGATGTTGCACAAACTATCTCATTACATTAACAGTGATTGCATGATTTCTACAAAGGCCTTGAATATTCACATATACGTACACACACACATATATATATATGAAATTCTTCATGAAAGAAAATGTAATCTAATTTGTATATGGAACAGTTTTAAGAAATATCTTAGTACATTTAAATCTCTCTTGACTTAAATTATCAAAATGTATGATGTGAATACTATTTTGAACTCTTGAAAATTTTTCCTGGATCTTCTATTATCTCTTCCTAATTATATCATTTCATGGTTAACTTCATTAAAAAATAGTTAAAATAATAATACCAATAAAATGCAAAAGATACCATTAAAAATTAGACAAAGACAGTTGTCCGGTGGTGTAATTCTACAAGACCATATAAAATAGCATGCATGAAAGATGGGAGAGCTGTACTTTTTTACTTTATCAGAGAAAAATGTTGAGCTACTCTATTGTTATGGAATTAGGGAAACTAATGAGAAAAATGCTGGTAGCCAAGAGAAAAATTCAGGATTAGAAAAATATATTTGAAAATAATTAAATGTATTTTATGCTTTCATTAATTTAAAAACAAGGAAAATTACACTGTGGTCTTCAGTAGGATGAAATGAGCCAATTAGAAATTATCACTAATGCATCTGCCTACCACATATTGAAATATAAAAAAAAAAAAAATTCTATATCTGCTTTTCCAAATTAAAATTAGACAATGCCAACCATATTAAATCTTATTGAAAATACAAATTTGGCTGCCTAATTTTTTTTTTTAAGAGTCAAGATATTCTGGCATGTAACTGTGGGTAAAAGATACAAGAGGGTACATGTGTGTTTACATGTTTGTGTGCAAATATCTTTGTCCCTATGTTGGTTTACATCTGTGTATGTGCAGACATAAAACTTAGCAAGTGGTAACAATTTAATACCATCTCTGTTCCTTGTCATTTAGACCAAACTTGTTCCAAACTTCTGATGTCTTCCACATGAGAAACTCATATCCATCAAGTAGTTCAAGAAAATAAAACTAAATATTATCTTTTATTCTTGCCATTATTTTACCACTCACACCTAACACATCATAGAATCCTCTCAATTCTAACATTACAACATATATTGATCTATCCATTTTCTACCACCTTATTTCCAGCTACTTTTTTTTCCTCCTGGACCTTTCTTCCATGGCCTCTTAATTGGTTTCCTAACTTCTACTTTTGCCCCTATAAAATGTGCTCCTCAAATGCAGATATGCATAATTTTTACATGTGAATCATGCACAATCTTTGCTGCTTGATACACTATGTTTACATTCTTTGTATAACCAAAATTCCTAAGAAATGTATAGGTCTTTACATTTCCAACATCATCTTCTACCAACAGCCTCATTTCTTCTTTTTATGATCTAGTCTTCCAGGCTTTAACTGAAAACCAAACACAGCCTCATGCTAGGGCCTCTGTCCTAGCACCTACTTAAAGCCTGGCAAATCAGACTTTTTCACTCTCTATATCTGTTTTTTTTTTTTTTTTAACTCATCAATATTTGAAGTGATACTATTATGTATGTTAACATTTATTTCTCTTTTCCACATTCAGTAGAATGTAAACTCCAGGAAAACAGGGACTTACCTATCCTATGCTCTACCCTGTGTATAGAATAGTCCATTGCATCTAAAAAGATGTACTGATCTGTGTTTCATTCAAGTGAAACTATTATTATAGACATAAAATGCCATATTTAATATTAGTTACACAGAACTAAGAAACAGCAAAATAGTCATTAAATAAGTCCAAATCATGGTGGTATGCTGTATGTTTAGTATTATTCATTCATTCATTTATTCATTTAAATAGTATGCTTTTTAAATGAATTGTAAATAATGTTTATTATGGGTATTTCTTTTCTATAAATGATAAGGATTCACTCAATGTTTATATAACTACTAAATATTATTTGATAGTGATGATATGAAAATGCAAACAATCTCAAAAGAGTTTTTAGTGCGGATGGTTCACAGAGCATTTTTTGGTCAAAGCCTGGTGAGGAAATTTATACATAATTTGAACACATACACATATTTTCTATTCTATGTAAAAATTATAAATGATATTAAATGTATTCCTTTTATATCTCTAAGATATTATTGATACAGGACTAGAAAATAAACTGCAACTGCAAAGAAATCAAAAGGAAGGTAAGTTATAGAAGAACAAAACAAAATACCCTTTTAAAAGCAAAAATAAGTTGCAAAGATTATTTAAAATGGGAGCTTATACCAATAAATAGGATATTTCAATAAACTGAAGAATTTTAAAAAGAATGGAAGGAACTTCATTGTGAATAACCCACAGCCTGGAATATATTTAGAGGAAGCTACACAAAAGATAGAAACTATATATTGGTTGGGATTGGAAATGTCCTGGCCTCAGTGACAGCAGTTATTGCCAAGGAGAAGAGCAAAACCTGAAGTTCAATAAGTGAAGAGGTTATTTAAAATCATTGCTTTGCCAAAGCATGATCATATGAGAAGAACATTGATAACTGGATTTCATCAAAGACAATTCTAAGCCAAAAAATTATATGTGCTTGTTAATCCAATAATAGCACCATAAACATAATCTTTAGAGTAATAAGGCTGCATAAGTTAAAAAAATAAAATAAAAACAGTTAAAAAGATGATGACAAGGAGAGGAACCAAGGATGAGGAAGGAGAAAACAGGGAATAATTGATATTCAGTAAAATGAGTTCTATTTTTTCATTTGATACCTAGTTCATTCATTATTTTGATAAATATAACAATGTTTAAAATCAATTAGTATTAAATTCTGTTTTGATTTATGACCAGTAGTAGGCGACTATCTTATGCTCATTATTTGTATCATAACCAGCCATGGTGCTTTACGCATATCTCCAAGACAGCCTGTAGTAGCAGATGATTTCTGGAGTTAGTACCCAAACTATCGAAAGCAACAAGTCACACACAGCCCTCCCCCTGCCTCCCTCCACCTGTCTCCTTCTATCTTCTTTCGTGGATGTAAACCTCTTTTTTCCCTCCTAAGTTCCCTCTCAACTGACAGAATGCACTGGCAGTTAGTATTTGGATCTTCAACTCTTAAAGGTCAAAACTAACAGAGACATTGCTGGTAACAAAACCTGCTGCTCTCCTAAAGAAAGTCACAGTAATGTTTTATATGTTTATGTGTCCTGTATTCTATATTTTTCCCAAGCAGATTCCAAAACTGCATTTTTCATTTTCAATAGTTTCCAGCAGAACTTAGGATTTTTATAGCAAAACAGATATACTGGAGAGAACATAACATTAATTTAAAATAACTCTTTAATTTTTTTTCCAATGTGGGAAACTTCAGAAAATGACTGTATCATAAAAGCAAGTTCTAATTTATTTGTGTTTCCTTGTTATTGACTAATGTCATGTATTTTCTGGGAATTTTATAAGTCAGAAGTTCAGGAAAGTTCACAACCCTGAATTACAACCACAGCTTCTTACTCAAATCCAAACACCAAACACTGGTATTCTTGTATTTAATCTTTATCCACTAGCCTCCTTGTAGCTCTCTGACCTTATCTTTTTTTTTTTTGCCTTTTTTTTTCTTTTCCCACAAGCATTTATTTATATCCCAGGTTTACTTCACTGTACTCAAGGCTTTTGACAGAGTGCTTTGTTCCTGAGTAAATATGGAGTAGATTATTTTTCCATTAATGAAAGTCACAGGGGTATTCTAAATATTTTCTTTGCCAGTCAAGGAGAGCTCATCCATGCTTCCTACGTTAAATTAACATAATTTAGTTCCTTAGGTGAGCCTAACACCTGAAAGAACATTATATTTAAATTCTAGTCCCTCAACTCTCCCTGAGAAAATACTGATCTACCACAGATGTCAAAAGATAATCTTAAAAGACAATTTGTAATATTTATTTTTGTTCTGCACTATTATTGAAGTTATATTTATAACTCTGTTAGTTGTAACTTAGATAATTTGTTATACTTAAAAAAAATGTTTATGTTTTATACAAAACTCAAATGCCTTGAAGAACTAGGCAGGATAAATCCTCAATTTTTGAAGTAACCATTTCTATATTATATCTCCTCATATCTAAGGCTTTCTATAAGACACACCATTATATTGTATGTCACACTAAGGAAAAGACATGCTTCCAATTAAACTATGATAAAATACTTATACTTTAGTTAGAATGCTTACTTTATGTCTATTTTAAAAACTAGTATAATCAATTAAAACATTTTTTATCAACTATCTTTGTATACTTACAAAAATAAGACAAGAGTAGGAAAAATTCTAAAACATCTTCCCACTTAAAGTCTCTCCCTCTTTTTCCAGCCCATGTCCACAGTATTTTGCTCAATATAATCTTTATGTCAAGAATATTGATAAGGTGACATTTATTACAATGGTGCTCTACTCTGGTTTTCCCGATTTTGATTCAAGCTACAGATTCCAATTCTGCAAATCCCAATGCCATCACATCTTTGATCTTTCTAGGAAGTGTAAGCAGGTTTTCTTACAACAACCAGGTTTCTATTATTTCCTCAAGCGTCCTTAAATAGTTTAGCTGATTGAAATGTTGAGGACTTGCATTTGTCCTGCCAGGTTACATAGGATTCCAACCAGTCTGTGACGCCATTTCAAAATGGCTGTTTCCCAACAGCAACTGGACAATGCCATCAATTTTCAGATCCATCCAATTTCAGAAACATAATGTGACAAAATGTGCATCCTAGAAACAAAGGAGTGTGGTTTAAAAAATAGTTAGATTTGTTGAAAACTGGACAGTAAATGCAGTACCAAAGGACATATAAATTTAGGAGTTCTATTTGCTTTCTAAGATTGATCTAGTCAAATAAAATAAATGGAAAATTAAAATTCAGATAGCAAAATTTAAGTCCACAATCACTTCTTTAGACAATTAAAATATCAAGACAATAAGAAAGCAGAACTCTTTTACATGAATCACCTGCCTCTTCATAACTGTGCACATATTTATGTTGTTTACCTATGTTATTTCCCCATTCTTTTCTATTATTAAAACTTATAAGAAACGAAAGCCCAACTCTACCTGATTTTACTTCATGAATAACTTAAATTTTAAAAAACTAACAACAAAAATATTAGTAAACTAATATCTTTAAGTGAATGTGTTTTCCTTTTTGTCTTAACGTATAAGGTGTTTTTAACACAAATATCTAAAGTGTAACGTGTTAATTACTGCTGAATAATGTGTTATCACAAAAAGTAGCATCTCGGACCAACAAATGTTTATTATCTCCCAGTTTCTGTGGATTGGGAATCTAGTTCCAGTTTAGGTGAATTTCTGTGGTGCAAGGCCTCTCATGAAGCTGCATCATAACATCAGCCAGACTTTGGGTCTCATCTAAAAGCTCAGCTGTATGTCCATGGGCAGGATTTGTCACGTGAACTGCTTCTTCATTGGACTGTGTCGAGACATGGCACCTGACTTCTTCCATAAGGTCAAGTGATCCAAATGAGCAAAAGACAACACTGAAGACAGAAAGTCAGTGATCTTATAACATCTTTTTAGAGGTGATATTCAATCATTTCTGCCATATTCTACTTGTGAATAGCAGGAGATGGGGGTCATGGGAGACACCTTAGAGAATGGCTACCACGTGGAGTTATAATATGGTGCCTGAGGATAAGATGGGTAACTAGATTTCACCATCCTTCCTATTATTGACTCACTCCATAAATATTTATTGAGATGCTACTAAAACCAGTCAGATTGTTGTTCAGGTTCAAATTCTTGAACAAAATAGAATGATTATTGAAAGTCAATGAAGGCATCAAGCACAGAACATTTTGAAAGGTGAGTGTATGTAACTAAGCAGGGAAATAGTAAAGGTTGAGGGAATAATAGCAAAGTCAGGGAAGAATAAAATAGTGTGCCTAACATGGGCAATTATAAATAATTGGTACTACCTGGGAAAAAGAATGAAGTGGATAGTCATTGGACATGATTTTGAAAAGTACAGAAGACTCAATAAAGGATCTTATGTACTCGTTAATAGAATTTGTATGTGGCCATTTAAACTGCAGAAAACTATACTGGAGAGTAACATAATCATAGTAATATTCTAGAAAGCCTTTATAGTTATAACATCAAGGATTAACCAAGGATTAACTAGGGGACAATGAGAGAGACAGGGAAATAATTTCTATAAGGACTTTATTCAAAGTAAGGAAGTGACTAAATTAGCAACAGAGATACAATTTGAGAAGAAAAACAGATTCAAGAATTATTTTAAAATATATTTAATGGAATTTAATCCTCGATGAATGTGCTGGGGAGATAGAGGCCACACTCAACACTAACGTGTGTTCTGGTTATTGGTAAAAGTGGCAGCATAATTTAAAATGTTAAGAAATACATTTGGAAGAAATGTTTTTGTGGCAATTTAGATAATGCAATCTTGACATTTTAAATTTGAGGTGCCTGTGGCAATCCAGTGTATGAGTTAAAAGCACAGGCTTTGCAGAAAGCCATATGTTCATTACAAAAGTATGGAGTCTACAATACAAATGCGACAAAAGGTAGACACTTGAATCTCTGTAAGCTTGGTGAAAATAAACACCTTGACTCATAAACCTTATATAAGAAAAATTTTATTTCAATAATGGGAAAGCTATATTATTAGTAAAGGAATCTAGACTATATACAGCCAAGGTCATTTGGTGAAAAACTCATGCAGAGTCTCTCCATATTCTCTCAGGAGACCCTTAAACTGGGTGACATTTGTATTCTGCTTCCCAAGCCTAAATGGCGTGTTACAGAACCTCCTATATGATGGTGTATCTACCTTTATAAAGCCTCACCACCTTGATCTATGTTTTGGATAAACTACCTTTTTTGTCACATTGGGTTCAATTTACTACATTTTTTTTCATATTTATAAAAGAGATCCTGATTCATGTGGGGAACTAAAAAGTTCCTCGGCTAAAGTCTTGCTGACCGGCATCCTAAAGTTCTGCTTGGCATGGCCTCATTATCCCATAACAGTTGTCTGCTCCTAATTAAGGGCAACTTCCCTCTTTCTCTTCTTGGGAGTTGCTGTCCTTCATCTTAACTCTTATCTGTTAGATAATGCCCCAGCTGCAGCTGCGCTCCTCCCTAGTGAAAAATTCCTCCTCTCCTGAGCTATAAGAATGCTGTTTTTACTAAGAATAAACGAGACTTGATCAGAGCACTGTCTTGTCTCCATTCTTTGTGCCTCTTGCCCCTTTCTCATCCTCACTCCCCCTCTAGGGTCCTCGTTGCTCGACCTGCGGGACGGGTCAGATTCATGCATGCATAGATAATACAACTATAAAATTATAATCTGTTTGTGGACATGAGGTTGCAAAATATAACTCTGGATGAACTGTCTAGGAGCTTGTTGGAATCTGATCGCTGGCTGTGGACCTCCGTGCTGATCCCTTGTTCCCTGACTGAACTTAATAACCAAGAAGACATGGTACAGGTTCTGTCTCCCTGCTTATGAAATACGCTCTTGCTAAGTTAACTACTGCAAGCTACAGTATTGCTCTCAGCCTGTGGCACTGATTGAAACTGTCCTTGGGTTACCTCCAATTCCTGCTGCCTTGTTTTCAGGGACAGTGACCGAAGAGACCTCTGCATTTAAAAATATTTTTCAGAATATGACAGAATATGACATATTTCACAGAGGGCAACACTTTTTCACACTTTAAGAAAGAAGTTTAAGAAAATGTTAGGATTACAATTGTTCAATTTGAGCATCAGTAAAAGATAGTAAGTCTCCTGTTAACCCACTCACCAAACTTGTGCTTCCCTTATCCCCCGGGGGATAATTTCAAGATGCCATTGTTATGGAGATTCCTTGTTGATGTAGAAAGCTGTTGAAATGATTGATGTTTTTGGTTAGTATCATCAGATTTTTCTAGAACACAACAAGATACCACCTCAGCCACCCTGCTTGATGTGAGCCCAGGTTGTAATTTCACTCATCTGCATGAGAAAATCTATTTCAGAATTCCAAAAGACAGGGGGAAAATTGCCCCTTTGGTGAGTATTCACTTTTTACTGGTTGGGAGATTTTTCTATTTTTATCCAAGGCCTCTGGCTTCACAATATATCCACAAATGAAACCGTTTTTGAGGGATCATTGTGTGAAGCCCATTACAATGATCTGTATACAATTTAAATGTATACAATTATCTGAGGTACTTGGTTACAGTAGACTGTTGAACATTATCTAGGCTACATTGCAGATGAACTAAGTAAACCATCAGGGGTGTTAAAGCATCTGTCCTCCGATTTTTAAATAAATGATTCATAGATCTCTGAGTCAGTAAACCCAGGCTAAACATAACTAAAAATACATTTAACTTGAGTGCCCAGGATGCAAGAGCTTTTAAATATGAGGCTCAGACATTAATAGGCTCTCGCACTATGCAAGTCTATTTTGGGGGAATGTACCAACTCAGTAGGTAAAACAGAAGGACACATTTCTGGATTAGCCATCTTCATTTGAGGATTGTTGATTGATATTGTTAGATGGATTTTGTTAGACAAGCTATCCTACAATGTCAGTACTGGTGCATGTGTTTTTGACTTTGAGATGACAGGATGATTCTTCATGTGCATTTCAATGGCCTCCAGGACACAATATCATATAAACACATTTTTTTTTAAATATCCTGTATCACTGGTGTGTATGAGAGAATATAAATTAGAATCAAAGAAAGCCAGTGTTGATTCCCCTATTTAAGTTCACACAGTCTCTATTCAATTTGGATGGAATTAGCTAGGACAATGAAATTATCTGTTTTTGAGTGTTAGATGACCTAAGCTTCTTTAGTTCATTCTAGGATCAGGGCATGTTTGGTTCCTTTGTTGCATTTAATATAACTTCGTAGAGGCTCACCAGGAATGTCCCAGTACGAGAAATATGGGTTTTACTGTAGACCGATGAAATTCTGATCCTCTTGCTTTATGCATGATAGAGGGATTTCAACAACTTGATAGTAAACTCTAATAACAAATTTTACTAATGTTTTGGGCCCTAAATTTTCTTGGTATTACATTTTACATCACAATGCTGCTACAACGGGTCGCTATAATGCCCACAGCATATTTTTTATTTTAATTTTTTCTATCAAAACGTTGCAGAGATGAGTCATCCTTTTGGAGAACTCATGGCTAAGGCCTTGTTGACCTTCCTTGCCTTTAGTGAGCTGCAGAGTAAGATATCATCATTGTAGTAATAGAGTGGAAGGGATGAGAGACTACAGCTTTGTCTAATTAATTCTCTCATCTAGAATACACACAATTCTATAATACTTACATACCTCTTTGACTCTGTGAAGGCACATTGTACTTTTTCCTTGGTGTATACAAGCTGTTCCTGATAACATGCATTTATAGAGAGAAATCTGGCTCTCCAGGTCGGTTACTCCATATTGCTTAAAAAAGAGTGGGGAGTTTTCACTACCCTTGCTAGTCACGTCTGAGACTGAACTGATGACGAGAGCAACTGATTTAATGGCTATAATCCATTGCCATCAAGAGATTATTATATAAAAATTATATAGGATATTACCTTCATTTATTTAAGTAAAGCTGATGTGTCTTTCACAGTTATTTAGTATATGATATTGCACAAAAATATCTTTATCTCTTATGGCTTAGCAACTCCAGGAGTCCCCATTGGATCTTTATCAATGATTGGAACACGTTTACCCAGTAACTCTCTTTCCTCTTGTTAAAGAGCATCTCTCTCTCTCTCTCTCTCTCTCTCTCTCTCTCTCTCGATCTCTCTCTCGCTCTCTTTTGCTCTCTCTCTCTCCCCTTCCCTTCCTCTCTCTCATATACACATACATATACACACTCACAGACACACATGCAGAAATTGGTCAGCTATTACCACCTGGGTGTCAGTGAAGGGCCCAGATTATGTATATTTGGGACCTTACTTCGTCGTCGGCAGCCGTCCGTCTCGAGAGACGATGGCGTAGCTTCCTGAGAGTCTATCTGCACCGCCGAGAATGGCTGTGCAGTCCGACTCGGGAGTGACAATCCCTGCCGCACTTGGTACAGGTGAAGGCAGATGGCCGTTGTTGCTGCTGAGGACCTTACTTGTAATCCATTCAAAACTATGACATTGCCATGGATGCTGTTCAGATGTCACTGAGAACTGAAGGGAGCTGTCTCAGCTTAAGAGTTACTTCATTCAATAACGTATCATGTCCCCTTCCTAGGACAGCTAATAATCCAATAACAGATCACTGCAATGCTTTGAAATTCCATCCACCACTCCCCAATTTAGGACAACTCTGAAACGCAGCGCCAACTTCCCATCTCCCCACATCAACAGCTGAATCCTTCTTGTGATCTTTGCACAGCCTAATATTTTCCTCTTCCCAAATGTGCTTTCTTCCCAATAAATGCATACACACTAGTCTCTCCACTTGGAGTCTGCTATCCAGGGAACACAATGTAAAAAATATGTTCCTTGCTTTATTCATTTGGGATATTTTAACAAAAACAATTAGTTAATATTATTACTAATTATTACTAGAGGACAAACTAATAGTAACATTAGTAATTAACTGGTTTGTTTTCCTGTTTATTTCCAGTGAAATAGTCACACCAACATATGACACCAGCCATTTCTTCCAAATACTTCCCTAAGCATACCTATAGCCATCATTGCATAAATACTCTATTTAGGCACTATTGACCTGTCTTTTGAGCTATATTTATTGCTCTCCTGTAACTAATTAGCATCTCTCACCAGGCAGAAATCTTTAATATGTTAACTCACCATGTCTCAGTGGCTGGAGTTGCTATACTCCGGACTTTCCAATGAGGTGCAGTCTCTGCCAATAATAAATCCTCATGAAGTTAAGTGTTCACATCTAAGAACATCCCGATCTAGAAAAACGTGAACTTGCCCTCCAAGGGATGACATCCCATCTCTTAGCAAATCCATCTAGATACATATTTTATCAGGTGTCATTATTTAATGATGGTTACTGCTTCTCTGGGACTCTTATACTGCAGAACAAGGGCAGAGGGCACAATTTTTTTCAACCGCATTTTGTAAGCCACAGGTGCCATTTACACAGGCTGAGGATGAACCCTGCTAGACAGACAATCTAGTGGGACTTACTTCATTTAGTTAACTCAGTGGTGACTCACCATTCCTTCAGTTTGAAAATGTCCTTAGTTGCTTTCGTTTTAGAGGTAGCTATTATGAAAAAGAGGTTTTTGAAGATGCACTACTGTGTGGTTATTATTAATTAACCCATCCCTTCTTTCTTCAAAATTAGTTATATTGTAATTTAGGGACAGTATAACAGGGTATCTAGGGACATGGACTGTAAAGCCAGACTGCCCGGGTTTCATCTGTGGCTCTACTGCTATCTAGATGTACGGAATTGTCAAAAATACAAATGAAAATAGTACCCATCTCAAATATGGAGTTGTAGGAAGGATTAGAAGTTAAATGCAGTATGCATTTTAGGACAGTGTCTGAAACATAATAAACACTACATAGTGTAAACCACTGTTTACAATTAACTGGACAGATGTTGTCACCCATCATCTCCTGCTTGAGGCAGTGACTTGCCCCATCCTCAGATAGTGAAACAGAGAAAATAAGGCAGAGCCTGGTGTTGTCACAGCATTCCGGTTTTCATAGATAGTACTAGAAAGATAGGGATTTCCTCTTCAGGGGGCACTCCTCCCTAGACTCTCTCATCCGTCCAGCTTTGTTCTTGTTGAAGAGCATAAATTTAATCTAGCAGAAGGAACTCGAGCATGCTTGGAATATGCCTGTGGGCTCCAACCCCTCCACAGCTGAGTAACAATTAAATTAATCAAGTCTTCCTCTGTGATGATTCCGAGTGCTTTCAAATGTGCAAGTTGCCTGAGGCAGCTTCTCTCCTTCTGCTTGCAATTAACTTATCTCTGTTCAATGCTTCTGACTGGTGCAAGGTATGCCCTGAACCTGCTCCCCATGAGCGTACTGAGGGGGGTTCTTTCAGCTGATGCCGTGAAATGTTGGCCAATGCTTATTGTCCTCTTAGTCATTTAAGACTTAATGCTGGATGTCCTTTTATGTTTTTGTTTGTTTGTTTGTTTGTTTTGCCCAATAAAGTAGAATACAGGGCAAATGCTGGTGAAAAATGAGCATTCTGCTTCTTTGGTGGGATTTTTTTTTTTTTTTAGATAAATTTAAAGGAAGTGAGTTGGGGCACGATGTACCAGGCCTGGTTCTTACTTGTGCTGGAAGCAATGGCGTTGGGTGACGAAGGTTTTCAGTCCTGTTCAGGGGATATCTTGCCAGGCTGTAACAAGCCCTGAGCATATTCCTGAGAATTTTCAACACTATCCTAACACAATTACTTTACAAGAATATGAAAACTATGTGTTTAGCAAGCCACTTCATGTGAATCTAACATCTGTGCTCTGGTTATAATTTCTATTGTTACACTAGAACCATCATGACCCAATCTCAGGAAATGCACAGTAACTAGGAAGCACATGTAAGTATTCATATTACAGCTCTATGACCATGGTCAGTATGTATACAGAAAATACAGTCTCAGACGGCCCAGAAGAGCCAGACTGTAGTACTTAGCTCTCTGTCACTTAACAGTGGAGAGCTCTGAAGCAACTTACTTAATGTCTCTGTGTTTGTTGTAGATTCCTCCACTGCTAAATGCACAATAAGGATCTTTTTCTTCTAAAGTTTTATAACAGCCTACAAAGTGGTATTATTCTTAATGCCATTTTCAGATAAGTAAATTTGTTACAGAAACAGGGGAGTCCAAAAATCCCCAGAGTTTGTGGTTGGGGGATGGAGAGAACGAAGCAGCTTTCAGAATGTCCCCATATGCCTGAGGCTGGTGGCTAGTGTCTGTCTTTCTTATGCAAAATGGCTTTAATGGGTCCAAAGCCTCAGGTAGATGGGAGGAGTCTTGAACCAGGGGATGGTATGGAAAAAGCACACAGAGCCTAGGTAAGGTTCTCTCTCTCTCCTCTCTCTCTCTCTCTCTCTCTCTCTCTCTCTCTCTAGCACCCCCTCCATGCGGCTTGGTGAAGGGGCCTTCTCCATGCGGAATAAAGAAGCTGAGTTCTCCATGCGGTTTTGAGAGGGCTCTCCAGGCCACTTTAAGAGGCTCACTCTGGCTCTCTTGTGCTCCCTCCATGTGGCTTGGAGAAGGGGTCTCCAGGCTGTTTTAAGAGGCTCTCACCATGCAGTTTTGAGAAGGAGAGGAGATCCATGCGGTTTGCAGGAAGAAGGCAGTTTACAAGGAGGCTGAGAATCCAGGCGGTCCTGCATTGAGAGCTGGAGGGCACCGCAGCACAGAAAGGACCTCCCCAATCAGAACTGAGTGATTGGCAGCTGCTGGTAAAGCTGAACTGTGTTTGGAAAGTAGGGAAATGGTGTTTCTGACCTTCCTAAGACTGGCCAGGTTTGGTAGGGGGAGGCAAGGATATGCAAGGATATGTGTTTATGGGTGTTTTAAAGAACATAAGACTTAACAGCAGAAATCCGCGAATACTCTAAATCTATATAACTGTTAAATAAACAATCCTTTTTCTTTTCACTAAACTTTGATATCGAGAGTTGTAATTCTGGCGGCGGGCTCATGGGTTTGTTTTCAGTTGGAGCAGCCCAGGAGTTCTGTAACAAATTGAAGGACAGAAAGTTTAAGTAATTTACCAAGACCACCCCCCCATAGAAAAAACAATCTTTACATTTTGCTGTTTCTTCCCTCCTTCATTTCTCCTTCCTTCCCTTTTTTCTTGCTTCCCTTTCTTCTCAACATAATGCCTTATAGTTGTGACTTTAACTAGATTTGGTAATTTCACAAATATGGAAATGTATCCTGATATCTTTTCCAGTCTTCAGGTACCAAATGGAATTGTATACTTGCTCAGCAACACTGGGAGACTTTGCACCCAATCAGTAGAACATACAGACTGTGGAAGCAAGCTGAGTTCTGAGAGAACACTGTGTTTCTGGTGGACTCTCTGACCTGGATGGAGTTGTTGAGCCTCTCGGGATTTTAGTTCATGCATCTATGTTCATTAAATTATTTTTGTTGGTTTTGAGGTAACATACCATCTATCATTGCAGGTGGAGACTGGTATTTAAGACTACTCAACAAATACCAAATCACACCCTCCCAATCAACTTCTTCAAGAATGTACATGACCATTTAACCTTGCTCTAATTTAAAGAATGTTGTTATAACAATACTGTAATGATTCCATTTGGGTAGAGACATTAAGCTCTTTAGTTGTCTTAATTAAAGAAGTTGGTAGGTTTTTAATTTCATACTTCAAATTGGAATCAAGATATATTATTCTATGATACAGGAGAAACTCAGTTCTTACTGCTGATGCAGTAAAGGATTGCAGATCAGCAAGTCTGTTAGTGTACATTCTAAGGTTATTAGTGATACGTTCTCACGGAAGAGAATGGGCCTTTTGAGGTGAGGGGTGAAGGGCATAGGCTTTGGCAGCAAAAGCAAGGGTAACAGGAGCATCAGGTTGCTTGTCTTGAGCACTTAATAGCTGGGCAGATGGGTGAGGAAGTTACATATTGATTGGAGAGTAAAGGTGGTGCCAGCTTCCCCTGGGGACATGTGACTGCTCAAATGTAGGTATGTGGGGGTGTCTGCTAGCCAAAATTTTATCTCGTAAACACATATGTGGCAAGAGGCAGTAAATTAAAACTGAGGCAGTTACCCAAAGTTTTTTATGGGCTCTTTCTGCAGGTACCAGGGACCCCCTCATAAAACAAATAGTGACCAGAGGTAGGCAATTAACCGAAGTTATTTTATGGACCTTTTTCTTTGGGCAGTGTGGACCCCTTTCCACCATCCTCCTCTCGCATTTTCTAACTTCTACCTAACATTTACAAAAACAAACAAAAAAATAACTCAAGTTCTGCCATAGTTGATGAATAGTTTTGTTTTGTTTTTTTTTTTTTTCTGAGTAAGAGAAGGGGTGTTTTGGTTTTATAATATCTTATTTTGTCAACTAGGAAAAAGGTTTATCTTGTATGTGAAATAGCAGAAACAACTTGAACCTGTGATAAATATGATGAACATTGGGAATTCCGTCTAGCATCCAGACCGTTCATAATTAAAATGAACACAGGGAACACACAGCATTTCAACGAAAGAGCTGTTTAAATAAGTGGTCTCTGAGGTAGAGCTGGCAAATGGGGTGAGAAGCAGCGTCTGCAATCCTGCTTTGAGCAGCATTTTCTTGCTTATTAATTTGACAGCTTTTCCCGCTCCTCTCAAGCTAACAACAGCAGTTTTAATCAGAGGGGGAACATGTTGTCAAGTTGCTGTGAATCCAAGCCCATCAACAGTGTGGAATGCCTTCAGGGTTTGAAAGAACCTTGAGGGTCAAAGCTCTTACTCCCTATTTACTCTGTCTAGTGCCATCAACTTTGGTGACAGGAACCAAGGAATTCAAACCCGAATAATGCCTGTCTTGCGCTTTCCTTCCACTACTTCCACTGTTCTGTAGAGCTGTGCCCAAAACGGTCTCCAGCACTGTGTCTGTTATCTTATCTTAAAGTGCTGCAGATCTTGATACCGCCTTGGCTTTGCCCTCTACCCTGTGTCACTGAAACAGGTGCATGCAGGAACCACACCATCGCTTTGCACAGTTTCGTGGTGCCAAATGTAGGCGACATCTCCAAATTTTCAGGCCTACCCTGTTTCCCTGAAAATAAGTGTCTTATTTTTCCATGAACAAGAATTCACATTTATTGTTCAACAAAAAATCAATATTTATTAATATACTGTAGTCACGTCATCACAAACATCAGCATAACCAGCCATACTCTGAATTCCATCAAGAATTTGGGGGGAGCTGTAGCAATGACTGCCGCTAGATCTTATTTTCAGGGGAGGCCTTATATTTCTAAGCTTGAAAAAAGTTGCACGAGGTCTTATTTTCAGAGGATGTCTTATTTTGGGGGAATCAGGGTATATGATTCTTCCTTATAAATAGCTCAATTTTGAAAAAATTGTGTTGGGTGTCAGAAATACTTTATTTTGTAACTTTGACTTATTTTAATTAATTTCATTCAATCTCTTTCATTTTTTTAAAGATTTCATTTATTAAGTTTTAGAAAGAGGAAAGGGAGGGAGAGGAACATCAACGTATGATTGCCTCTCATGCGCCCCCAACTGGGGACCTGGCCCACAACCCAGGTATGTGCCCTGACTGGAAATTGAACCGGTGACCCTTTGGTTCACATGCCAGCACTCAATCCACTGAGCCATACCAGCCAGGGTCAATCTTTCTCATTCTTTTGATGTTTCACCTTTCAATAGCATCTCTTTCTCATCCTCTTCCCTCACCAATTTCAACAGCTGAGATGAGCTGAGAGCATTGAGCTGCCAGATGTCAAGGAACTGTCAGCCATCAGTCCCTTACTGCACTAGTATAAGTGGTATAAACAGGAGGAAGCGCTGCCTCCCTTGGTGTTCCATTTTCCCACATGAAACAGCAGCGATCGAGGGTCTGAGGGATCAGTGCAGAGGTGGGCATCTCTCACTGCTAAAGGAGTTCCCCCCCCCCCCCCCCCGAAATGCTGATAAAATGTTATTAACCCGGGGGCCAAGGGAAGGAAGAGAGGGGAAGGATTAGGAGTGGAAAAGTACGGAGTGTGAGTTAGCAGGGAGAAAAGTTCTCCGAGGCCCTCCTCTGAGGAGGGGTACTGGCAGAAGCGCTTAAGAGAGACCACCAAATAGAGGCACCAAAGCTGGAATAAAGATCTAAGAGCACAGCCAGCCAGGGCGCCCTGAGCCCTGGACTGCAGCTTCCTTCAGACAGGGCAGGGTCCTGGCTGCGCACCAGGCCCGTCGCGAGGAGGGCCGCTTCTCAGTGAGACCTGTCAGCTTGGTCCTTTGTAACTGGCCAGTGTTCCAGCTGGGAGGATCACACAGAGGACTTTGGCCTGGAGGGGACTCCTCACCAATGCTTTTCATTGTTAAAACATAACAGACTTGTAGACATATTCATGTAGTGAAATAAAAGATATCTTTATGAACTACAGGGGTGGGGGCGGGTATTGCATAAGAGGTGTGGCTGCTATTTGCTAATCCTGCAAAAAGGAAGTTTCTTATTACTCCTGTGTTACTAATCATTTTTTAATCACAGAAAAAGGCAGAGAATCTTTTGAGCATCTTAACAGTTTTCTGTGTGGAAAAACATACTATTTGGTGTAAGATACAGGCAATACAAATTTGCCTAAGTATTTCTAAAATATACAAATTAAACTGTAAGATCTTTAAGAGTATGAGCTGTGATTTTTATACGTGCCATGTCGCTAAGTACACAGTAGACCAAATAATTTTTACTTGGCATTTTCACTTTGTGCAGAAAATTAGAATCAAATCTGAAGCTCAATGGTAGCCAAAGTAAGTCCTTCCTGTATTTTTTCTTTCATTTTTAAAATATTTTTCATACTTACATAGGAAGTATTTGAAGTATATAAATATTTATTTATATTTATACATGTAATTGAAAAGAAGGGGGAATTGGGATATTATAAATACATATGTAATACATATATAATGTGCATATTTATAAACATATTTGTATATAAAGGGGGTATTTGTATTTGTTCTATGTATCATATACATATATTATGTATATATACTGTGTTGCAGAATTTATAATTGAATGTAATTTTTCTACTACTTTATTCTGTTCATTTTTACTGTGTAAAGTTCCATTTTCATTTTTTTAATAGACAGAATATTTCAAATATAAGTATTATGTCCATTTGCTTAGAAATGTGGCTTACCAAATGTTTTTCTGATACTAATAGTCGTCGCACTAAACAGCAATTTGTCAAGTTCTTAAATTCTTATACTCAGTCTTAGTGTGTCAGCATCATTCCTGGCGCTAATTCAGAGGTGCATGAAGTAAGGCTTGGGGTATTTAAGCCATTTGTCTAAGGCCGCACAGTCACAAAGCAGTGTCGTGGTTTGGAAGCCAATCGCTCATTCCAGACTGTTGACTGTAGTCACTTTTCCTCCTAATTTAATGGCTGTGTGAAAAGTGTGCAGACTGATAGATTTCACTGAATAAAATGAGTAAACAGGCATCAAAACTATCGGACATAAGGTTAGGAACTCCTGTGGGTTATGTTAGATGTTCTGGTAAAGAAAACTCATCAAGGTCACTTTATAAATCATCTTGGTAAGTAGTATTCACAGATACACAATAGATTATTCTAGTTATTAAAGTAACCAGGCACCTGTAGCATGGCATCATGTCTCCAGTGACAGCATCACAGATGGATGTAAGCAGATGTTTTACTTCAGACCACTTAGATGAAAGTGAAATGATGTGCTGTAAAAATGCTGTTAAATAATTGAAAAAGTGGCCTCATTCATGACAAGGTGCTGAAGTGAAATATATGAAATATATACATCACTAATTTCAGTGATTACTTCATAAAAAAATAATAATAGAAAGCAGCTCTATTCGTAAAAATAAAATATATTTTCTATGTAATATTTAATTTTAAGCCTGTATAATATAATTACTACATTAAATACAGATACTGATTTGATCATTTAAAACATGGGAGATTTTCTTATATTAAGGGTGGCCTTATAGTTTTCATGATGGATGTTACATTAAAATTTCTTTGACCTTAATACAAAGTCACTGTGGGAAATGACAAAGACCTCAGTATGTTAAAGGAACTTTCTTTAAAGTGTAATTTTATTAAAATGGATTAAGCTTATCAATTTAACTTTCAGAACTATGTGTTTAATCAAGACAAAAATGTCCATTTAGAACAGGTTTTGATTTTGTGACGAGAAAGTCACCTTATTTTGTACAAGGTGATACTGACCAACTAATCCATTCATGCTCTTGTTTTTCTGGCACATGAATAAAAGCCTATTAGGGTTATTTACACAAGTTTTGAAATAAAGAATCCCTGGTCCAATATTTTATTTCCTAGTTCCTTACTTTTGGCTGAGCCTCATGTAAATATATTACCTTATATAATGCCTTATGCCAACAGACTTGAAGAGTCCTTTTCACTTTTTATTGTACAGGTAAGAACTTCTTTAGGACATTTTGTTTTTGCCCTGTTCCGTATCCACTCACATGCTTTTTCTTGGCACAGGATCTCCAGAGATGTCTGTTGTCTGGCCGGAAGGTCCAGCAGGCCGACTAGCCTCCCAAGTGGCTGATGCTACTGTAACTGCTTTTCCAATTGCCAGCAAATGACATAAATTGTAGGAGACGGAAAAGGTCACCTCTGCTGTTGTCCTACTTGTATTAGCGTAATGATCACTAACCTACGGCTACACAAAGAACCTCAAGCCCGGAATATACAAGAGCCCACACCAGCTGAGACAGCAGGCTGGTGACTCAACCTCATTGCAGTTATCTCCTGGAAAAAAAATCCAAACACCATTGCTGCAGACACTGGCTCAGATGTCCATGTGAAAATTAAAGGAATTTTTTCTGAGTTCTTGTTTATTTACAATTTATAACTACGTATTTGCATCATTTCAATACATTTACACATATAATACATACGTATGGGTTAAAAGAAAGCTCTTACTTTAAGTAAAATCTAAAGTTAATACATTATATCATATAAATACATACACATGCATATGTGTAGAATGGAATACAAATGTAATGGGTCCGGATAATTCCACTAACGTTCCCTTGAATTTTATCAAATTGTGAGTGTAAATGCAACATCTTTCTTTTTAACTTATTATCATACCTAGAAATATAGAGCAATGCATGTAGAGTTTGCTTCCGAGTCAGACTCGTCGGCAGCTGTCCGTCTCGAGAGACGATGGTGTAGCTTCTTAAGAGTCTATCTGCACCGCCGAGAATGACTGTGCAGTCCGACTCGGGAGTGACACGGTATCTGTCTCCTCCCGTGTTGAATCGACATCTTGCGATGACGCTGAAGCTACAGAGCCTGGGCAGGGTAATATGGAGGGTCTGCTGTTGCCCATGCAGCAGACCCCCCCTCTCTTCGCAGCTGAAGGGTCCAAGGGAAAGACGGAGTCAATACAGCTTGGCTTCAGGTGCGCCGCAGGAGTTGCCGGTGTTGACTACAACGTCAAACCGCCTTAGGGACTCCGGCTCCGGATTTTCTGTCGGGGTTTACTCCCTTAGCCTTTCCCCTGAAGAGGTATGCCGCAAGGCAGCGGAGGTTTTTTGGAGTCAGAGTTTTCCTTCTCTGATGTACCCTGACTGGAAGATCGAACCAGCGACACTTAGCTCGCAGGCCGACGCTCAGTCCACTGAGCTAAACCAGCCAGGGCTTGACTACTTAAGTATAAATCCCTGCTATCCTTGGGCAAGTAGATTAACTCTCAGCACCTCAGTTTTCAAACTGCAAAACAAGCATAATCAGAGGCGCATAACAGAGAGCACTGCCAAGAAGTATTGGGGCCGTTTTTGGCAGGATCCTCATGGGCCAGTTATCGGAACATGGAGAGGTTGAGGGTGTCGCGATGGACAGAGTAAAAGGGGAGACATTTTCACACACACACACACACACTATCCCAGGAGTTCATCCTCAGGTGTTGAGGCAACGAAGCATACCGGATAAATATCAGCCTTGTTTGAGAGCATGGAATAAATGAATAGGAATTGCTTCTTCAAGGTCAACAGGAGGATTCCTCTCATCTGAAACCTCTCTAACTTCCCTTAACTGCTCACTTGAATAGGGTGGACCCATTCAGTCTAATCTCCTTTTTATTAATCCAAGTCAATTGGTTAGGGAAATTATATCAGAAAAATTCCTTCACCTTTGCTTTGAAATGTTAAAATGAGAGTGGCATCCCATCATTCCCAGGCGTTCTGCTCACACTGAAGAAGAGAGGACCATACAGAGTTGGTAGTTCACCAAAAGGCTGGAATCTGGGGATCCACCTTAGAATTCTGCTCATAACAATGGGATTTAGGTGTCTTTAAATCAATGACATGTTACAAACATGAATTGCTAACAATTATGTATCATCTCCCCTCCCTGAGAGATGCTTTTCAATGACCACTTGAATAAATCTTTTCATGTAGAACAACACATTGAAGTAATCTAACTCACATGCAAATAAATCACTTAATGAAAAAAAGGTATATATGGGTTTTAATTTTAATTCGACTTGGAGTCCCAAGCTCTTTTGTTCTTATTCATCATAACCATATTTTGTGGACTGAAGCAGACAGTCTGTGCCAGCAATTATAATTGTGAAATAGTGGAGAAATACGATGTGAATTAGGTGTTGTAAGGAAATAGAGGAAACTTGTTACAATTTATAATGCTGATAAGAAAACTGTCTTTATGGCAAAAATTTAAACATTTTCTTATCGGATGATATATCTCAGCAGTAAGATTTGCTCTCTCTATCAACAACAAAATAAAGTAAAAGCAAACGCTCTTGGAAAAAATGAGTGATGCTTCTTTATCTGTATTTTTTGGTATGTCGTTGCATGAAAAGTTTATTTCAGGCATAAGGCAGTGTTTAATTTAGCCATTTATTTACGTGAAAAATGTCCTGTGTAATCTTGAAGCTTAATATATTACCGATTACAATCATATATTTTAAAGAACATTTAATACAATAATTAAGTACCCTGTGATATTTTCAAAAACTAAAGCTGAACTTCCAACAAAAAATAGATCAACATTACTATAATCCAGAATTTGACTTTTTATTTGACATTTTACCAACATTTTTTATTATTTTCTCTTTTATCAGAGAATGACACCTTAAAGTAAAGCAAAGATCCCTCCAAAAATTACATGGTATATTTTTTATATTGACAGATGTATGTGAATATTATTGGAGGCGTTCATAACTTTCAGTCATATTAAAATTTTCTATGGATTTCTATTTTTCAGAGACAGAAGACCTAGAGGTTTCCCTAGGATGAAAATAAATGCAATAAAAATGATCACTTTTTAGGAAAATACACATAAAATTATTTAGTTGGCTGACTGGCTGTGTGTCCATGAATCTCATGTTTCTACAATTGCGTTGATCAGATGGAATTAAGAGATACGCTGTTTCTGGGTGAATATTGGTAAACATAAAGCATCACGTAATTCATATCTATCACTTCATATATAAAAGCATTAATTTTATTTGCATATGTGACATTTTAAATTAATAATTATGGTGAAGCTAAATAAACCAAGAGAGCTGCATAGTCAACATGTTAAATGCTATATGATTGTGGTTACTTGTACAAATTCTTTAGTAAAAAATAAATTATTAAAAGAATCTGATTCCAAATTCTAATATATAAGAATTTGTATATGAGTTGCACGTATTAGAAATGACCACATAAGAAAATTAGTATCATCCCCCTACACAGATTATCAAAGTGCCTTTCAGAATGATGCTAGTTGTATTTATTTCCATCTTTTGTTATGCTTGTTGTTTGATAAGTAATGTAAACATCACATGTGGGAAACATTTTTAAGAGTAACTCATGGGAAAAATCTTATTCTAGAATTCTCTGTGGGAAACAATTGTCAATATATATATATAACATGAGAATGGCCTAGTTTTCAGAAGTTTCTTAAAATTCCTGTGAAATGCATATTGGATCTTAGCCTAAAATCCTTGGCAAACTTCATTGCTCACTGCTTTCTGACACAGTTTCTTGAACAAATGAAATATTTTTCAGTAGTAATTTCTGTGAATGAAACAAATAGTTTTATAAAGATTTGGACAACATTTTTTCTTCTGGTACAGAACAGACTTTTTTACCATACCCAAAAACAAATTTTAAAAAATGTACATGATGTTGATGTTAGTATCTTAACGTTGAAAAGGATCCCTCTGTTTCAAATAATTGTTGCAGTTTGTCTTAACTTGGTTGTTCTCATATGGTACATAAGAAAATATTTTTTGATTTGGTATTCTGTTGCTTGGTTATGAATTCCAACTTTGTCTTCTCATCTTGAGTTGATAAATAAGAATAGCATGAGGAAAAACAAGGTTTGCTCCAAACCTTTGGCAAATAATGCAAAATTAGTTCTAAATAATGATGACTTTTTAGAAAGTATGATTTCTATAATACATATTTAAACTTATCATCCAATAGGGCATAAATTGGTAAGGAGTTTAAGAAGTTTAAAACTTAATGAATATTAAAAGAGCACATTGAATTCACTTTTATCTCCTAATAACAGGATATGTGGTTGTTTTATTGGCTTTACATTAAACAAACATTATATAACATAAGTTTTGTACTTTTAAAAATTCTGTGCTTTTAATAGTGAAATATTTTAATATACTTTTGCTTCTCAGTTTAGAGAATAAGTCAATATGCCACCAATTAACTCATTGTACAATTTTCAATTCACAGAGGAATGCATGCTATGATCAAGAGAAGGTTCTATTGCTTTCATTGCCTTCTTTGATCTCAAGGTCATTATTAGGTCAAAGGTCTAAATATAATTGGTAATTTAATCAATGAAGCTATATTGCATTGTACCAAAGGTTATCCTGTTAATGTAAAGATCACTAAACTCTACACAGAATTAGTTTGATGTGAACCTAAAGACAGATACAGTCAAAAAGCTTAGGATAGAGAACAATTTTCATAAATAGGTCAGACCTCTGAAATTCCCTAGCTTTAATGGAACAAGCTGTGCACAGCAGAAAGGAAATGGCGTTTTAAGTAGGTTTCTTTCTTTTTTTTTTTTTTTAACACTTAGAGAAGTAGTGAATGCATAGTAAGGAATTGGCAGATGGTCTTATTAGATAAAATGACTTTTAAGGAATGTCAAAAGTAATAAAATGCAGTGTGCTACCCCCATTCAGGCTAGTGAGTTACAGTGTATATAATTATGCATTATTGTTGTTTTGATGGTTGTGATGGCTTTATTACATATTCTGACAGCTCTGCAAAGTTATCTCTTATATGTGAATGCCATGTGATAAATTCTGAAGCAAACTCATCTCTATTAAAGAAATGTGAAAACTTAATTTACTCCTGCTTAGTGAACACTATTTTATTCATAATAGACAGAAAATGTGTAGCATAAATTAAGAGAGCTTTTGGCACATTCTCAAAACATGATGAAGAAAGGTAGCTTGATTGTGGAACTTAGGCCACGGCACTAACTTCTGTGCCTGATGATCCAAATGCCCACGTACTAGGGAAGCCCTCCCGTCTCGTAAGATGCAGGACTGTGTTTTGCAGATACATTCCAGAATAAACAGGGTCTTTTAATACACTCAAGTAACCTGTTCTGACATTTCTGTATCTTCACTGGCTGAAGAGCAAATTAAATTTCAGAAAGTTATCTTTTGATTCTGTTTATTTGGACAAACGATAGAAATCCAGTGGTACAGCTATTGAAACTTGCTGAGAAGATATTTGGAATAATATCAGCTTAATTTCCTCTAGGAGAGTGCTAGCAAGGTCTTTTTACAGGCAGGAGGAATAAAGACATTTAATCCTCTCTAGTGGAAGTTTGCTCCCCATGTGTCTAGATAGAGCCTGATCTGGGCACCAATTGTTAAACAGGATGACAGCGTGCATGCCAAGACTTGGTACGGGGAGGCTAGGACTCTGCCCAGTGGTGTCTCCTCAGCCAAACTCTGCTGAAGTCAGTACCAGTATCTCATTAAGCAAACTGCTGCTTTGTGAAAGAAATAGGTTCTGTGTCAAATAATAGGTATATGCTGAAAATAATATTTTTTTCAAAATGATTAAATGATTAATTCATAAGTGTGTGTGCATGTTTACGCCTCTTCTTTATAATAGATCTAGAATGAAATTTCAGAAATGCCCCTAGGGAGAATTCTAAAGGATAGAATTATCATATCTCTCTGTCCCATTAATACTGCTTTGTGCTCTAAAGTTGTATATGCATCTCTTGAGGGCAGATTATCTAATTTTTCGGTGATGCAATTTCCTCAGTGGAAAATAGGCTGTTAATGGTACCTACTCAGAGAGTTCTTACTTAGATTAAACGTGTTAATATTTCTAAAGTAGCTGGTTCATAGCAAGTGCTATAGAACCATCTCTCTCTCTCTCTCTCTCTCTCTCTCTCTCTCTCTCTCTCTCTCTCTTTCTCTCTCTCTCTTTCATTTTTAAGGGTTTTAAGGGCGAGGAATTAGAGAAACCAAAATATAAAGAAATAGAAAGCTTTTCTTAATTTAGGGTCACTTGCTCATTTCACAGGGCTGTAAGTGATCTGAAATATGTCTGACTTAAACTTCTGGTAAATTTTTAACTACATTTTTAATAAAGTCAGAAGTAAAGGTTAAACTAACTATATTTAACAAATCTTCACCATGTTAAAAGATAAATATTCATGACTACTGACAAGAAGGTGACTGACTTTTACACTGGCAAAATATTACATATACTGCAACATTTAAATTCTGTATCTAAAATAGAATAATTTGATAATTAGGAATAACTTACTCTGGCAATGATATTAATAATAAACTCCCATTATATAGTATCATTTGAAAAATGTAAGTACTATTTAAAAACGGTAATCTTTTCCTCTAAGGGAATGCAATATTTATTATAACTACTTGCCAGGAGGTAATTAAATCATATTTATAGTTTAAATGAAGTTTTAATAACTAAAGAAAATATAACTTAAAACTCAAAAGAGATGAATGTTAAAAATAAGAAAAGTCATTGGAACTCATGTGAACTAAAATCCAGTGAATTTCACATTGCCCCAATTAGTTCCTCTGTCAAAGTAACATGGGCATGGCATTAGAGTTATTTATTGGCTAAAGTGGTTTCCCTTATTGTGAGCTACTTTCGCC
This sequence comes from Furipterus horrens, assembly GCF_987537825.1. Taxonomy (NCBI): domain Eukaryota; kingdom Metazoa; phylum Chordata; class Mammalia; order Chiroptera; family Furipteridae; genus Furipterus; species Furipterus horrens. Next base: position 13,204,171 of record NW_028327182.1, read on the forward strand.
TATCTCATGTGAACATCCGGGTGACAATGACATTTGCAGGAGAGTCCATGTGCATTCATTACCGTGTATGAATGGAAAGGCTACATTTGGTAAGGCAAGCCTCTTTGCAGTCTCAGTAACTGCAGAACAATTTCCACATCAAAGAGTGAGCTGCCCAAATAGATTAGAGCTTTTTCAATAAACCCTTATTAAACAAGAGGTGATCTAATCCTCTAAACCAATGTGAACTTGAGTCTGATCTTGAAAATAAACAGTCTGTCTGCAAGGATAAACTAATTTTACCATCTTATTTGAAATCACTTAGAATGGGACATGAATGAGAATCCATGTAACTGGGAATATGTATAATGATTTATTCTCACATATCTGAAAACAGAACAAAACAAAGAGATACTGCTTATTTGACATTTATCAAACCTTCACATTGGAAAAAAAAAATGGCTCCATGCTCATAGAATCAAAGTCCTTTTCTGGCTCCTTTTTCACTTCCTCTGTGACAGCTGGATATCTAAGATCTTTTAGTCATGCTACAAAGAAGAAGGAATGAACAAAACCCAAGATCGGAACCCCTTCCCTGGGGAAGTAAAGAAGATAACCCATTTTTCCTCTCTTGAAGTTTCTTCCCCTCTCAACACTCGAAGGCAGAGAAGAAAAATGATAGTGGCTGTGGTATTTGGGGTAAGAATGCCGAGCAGCAAGACTAGCCCTTTCCACACTATGTATGACTTCTTTCTATTCATCAGTGAAACTTTATGGACCGCAATTTATGTGTGTGTAATCTTTGTCTTTTCCTTTTTTTCTTATCAAATTGTCTCACATAAAAAAGGAGATTTATAATGAATAGGGTCCCTCAATTGAGATGTTTTAAGAATATGTAATTGAAATGAAATAAAACAGAAAAAATAATTTATATAAAGCTGTATGTTCAAGTACCACCTGAGATCACAAGTTATATATACTTTACAAGTTTCAATTTCTTCTTCTGACACATAGATAATAATATCTTTCCTCCTTGCCTTATAGCATTTTTGGGAAAATAAGAAGAATAATGCAAGTGAAAACATTGACAAAGACTATAAGATCATAAACATTTTTTTATGGCTACCATGCTTTTGTGCCTTGTTTCTTTTTCTTTCTAATAGTAGAAGTTATTTTTTTAATAGTGACAAAAACTCAACATACACTCTTGAAGTGAATGCAGTGAAAGTGTACTGTACTTAGAAAAAGCTGTAGGGCACCAGGTTGAAGAGCGAGTGTGTGTTGTAACCATAGGGCACACACATTTACTGTATGAGTTTGGACAATACCCTGGAGCCTCAATTTCTTCATTTATAGAATATGATTGATGTGGCAATTAACAAAATTAATATATTTAAAGTGCTTGTCATTAAATTATAATTATCCAGAAGCATCACTTCAATATTTCCAAGTATATGTCACATTGCTTATTCCTCAAATGAGGAATTTGAGACCTCAGAAATGTTGACTGTCTTACCCAGGGGCAAAGAGTTAATAAGTGGTCAAATGGATATTAAAACCAGACTCTCATTTACATCAAAATCTAATTGCTTTTCATTTAAAGCCTATCTAAGTTCTAATGGCCTCATGATAGAAAAATTCTCACTTGTGAAGAACTTAATAACATATGTGACGTTTACAGAAACTATGATCATAATCCAAAAATCTGATGTTGTTACTTTACAACTAGTTTACCTGGATATTTGTGATATGAAGGCAAACTTGGAAATTAAACACAAACAGATTTTTTAAATATTTGATTGCTCTGGTTTTGATTGAAAGTGAAATTCAATAAAAGCTTTTTTGGCTTCTATAATAATTGCTTTTATTTTTAAAGTATATTTTATTGATTATACTATTACAGTTTTCCCTATTTCCCGCCCCCCCTGCCAGATATCCCCTTTCCCTTGAGCAACACCTCCCTTTAGTTCATCCCCATGGGTCGTGCATATAAAAGTTTTTTGGCTTTTCCATTTCCTATACGATTCTTAACATCCCCCTGTCTATTTTGCTCCTATCAATTATGCTTCTTAATCCTTGCATCTTTTTCCCCATTCTCCCCAATTCCCCTACCAGCTGATAAACCTCCAAATGATCTCTATATCTATTATTCTATTCCTGTTCTGGTTGTTTGCTTAGTTTTCTTTCCTTCTTTTTCTCTCTTTCGTTCTTTCTTTCTCTCCTCCTCCTTCTATATTTTTAGATTTAGTTTTCGATAGTGGCGGGTTTGTTGTCATTTTAATGTTCATAGTTTTGACCTTCTTTTTCTTAAATAAGTCTTTTTAACATTTCATGTAGTAATGGCTTGGTGATGATGATTTCCTTTAGCTTTATCTCCTCTGGGAAGCACTTTATCCACCCTTCCATTCTAAATGATAGCTTTGCTGGGTAGCGTAATCTTGGTTGTAGGTCCTTGCTTTTCGTCACTTTGAAAACTTTTAGCCAGCCCCTTCTTGCCTGCAGTTTCTTTTGAGGAATCACCTGATGGTCTTTTGGAAACTCCTTTGTAGGTAACTCTCTGCTTTTGTCTTGCTGCTTTTAAGATTCTCTCTTTATCTTTAACCTTTGGCATTTTAATTATGATGCATCTTGGTGTGGTCCTCTTTGGGTTCAACTTGTCTGGGACTCTCTGTGCTTCCCAGATTTTTATGTCTATTTCCTTTGCCATGAGGAAAGTTTTATTCTTCCAATAAGTTTTCAATTTCTTGCTCCTCCTCTTCTCCTTCTGGCATTACTATGATAAAGAAGTTGAAACTTTTGGAGATATTCCAGAATTTTCTTATACTATTCTCATCATTTTGAATTCTTGTTTCTTCTTTCTGTTCTGGTTGAATGTTTATTTCTTCCTTATGTTTCAAATCATTTATTTGAATATTGGCTTCCTTCCCTTCACTGTTGATTTCCTGTAGATTTTTCTTTATTTCATTTAGTGTAACCCTCATTTCTTTCTTTATGTTGTTGCCATACTCATTGAGTTCTCTGAGAATCCTGTTCACCAGTGTTTTGAACTCTGCATCTGATACGTTGCTTATCTTCATTTTATTTAGTTGTTTTTCTGGAGTTTTTTTCTGTTCTTTCATTTGGAACATATTTCTTTGTCATCTCAATTTGGAAGCCTCCCTGTGTTTGTTTCTGTGTATTAGGTAGATCTATTTTAACTTCCTGTTTTAGCACACCTGTTAAGTTGTACGAGGTGGAGACTTAAGTATTTGCCAAAGGCAGGGCAACCTGTTTCACTGCTGTGTTGTTCTTTTTGGGGGGAGGATTTGGAGAAGGGACAATGCCACTGCCTGGTTTCTGGAAGTTTGCCAGGTATTTGCCCCATTCCCAGTCCTTTCACTCAGCTCCCCTATGTGACTGGCACCCTTCCAGCTGTTTCCTGGTAGTGAATGCCAGAGTGTGTGGGTTTGTGTACATCTTAAGTCTATGCCAGCCTTTTAAACAGGCACTCCTGAGTAACCAACAGTTTCTTCTGCCACCCCACTGGGTTTTACAGCCAGAAGTTATGGGGCTTTATCTTAGTGGCACTAGAGCTCTGGCCTGTGCAGTCTAGCATGGGGCTAGGACCACTCACTCCCAAAGTATCCCTTCTGATTTTTATCCACCATATGTAAATGTGGGACTATTCATTCTGCCACCACCACTGTCTCTTCACACTACAGAATCACTGGTATGATAGCCTATCACCTTTACCATGTTCTTTTGGGTGAAAATAAGTAGAGGTGCTGCCCACTTCCAAGGGGAGACGATTACAGAGTAATCTCATTTGAGGTCACTTTAAGGGTATCTATCACACAAGGCATTCTGTAATTTATTTAGAAACCTTAATCAGGAGAGCATTTTTTTTTTTTTTTAATATTTAGAGATAGCAAATCTAGACAAATTGTTTTTTAAAGTGGTCTGTAAAGAAGATAATACAAGAATCAAGGATTTCTGGAGATATGTATGGTATACAGCTTTCTCACTGTTGCCTCTATGTTGCTGTTTAAAAGATTTATCAAGTGATTCTCAAATGGCAAAATTAACATCACATATATTCCATGAAAATTGCCAATAACTTTAGAGTTACTATAACACAATTATCATCACAGGTTGATTAACTCAATAAAAACTTACTGAGTTCCCACTATGAAGAAGAATTTTGATATGTGTCAGGAACATAGAGATGAACAATATCCCACTCATCCATGAAAGTATCCTATAGCCTAGAGAGAGAGAAGTATACTCAGATTAAGACTATCAAATTATAAAGCAGAAAATGATTGCTTGAAGCTTGTTCATTGAAATTTTAGTTGGTAAAAAAAAAAAATACCATAGGGGAATTTGGCATATCTTTTGGACATATCAAGATGTTGCATCTCATATTTAGTCTTTAGAAACACATAATGCACATTAGTATGGAAATTCTTTGATATACTCTACATAAGGTATTTAAATCACTATAACTACTTGGTATAACCTGGTTTTTCACAATAATTGCAGACTCTCAAAAGATATTTTCATGTATACGTAGTAACATTCTATAATTATCATATATCTTTTAGAATTCTATCAAATACAGTGTCAGTAGCAGGCTAGGGGAGGGGAAGAGTAAGCTACTGATATTGTATTCTAGGTTTAAAACAACATTTTACACTCTTCCTGCATCTCTATTTGGATTAACCATCTAAACATTGGCCTAAACACCAAATCTTAGTTTCCTTAATCTACTTTTTTTCTTCTGCCCCAGTTCCTGTTATTTCATAAGCCTTTTCCATTCTTCTTCCTAAACGTGTCAGTGGATTGAAAGCATCTCCCTGGTCATTGCAGTGGGCCTGGAGGAGGAACTTCTCGGACACAGATAATCCACAAGCATCATATATGAGAAGGCAAACATTTTCTTTGTGACCAAGATGTGTTGTGTCTGCAGCTGAGTGTGGATCTCAGTGAAGAAACAAAGAGAGAAGTGATGTACGCACAGTTATGTAAAGGGTTATACTCTTTTTCTTTTCTTTTATTTGACAATTTTACAGTTGTTTTTGACACATCTCATAGAACTACACCTGGGTGGAAAATAAATACATTTTATTTACATACTTCAACATTTGAAGACCTTAAATCTCAGTAATGGTGCATAATTACAAGCTAGTGATTATACTCAATACTAAACAAACTGTAATTTACAATTTAAGTGATTGCTCTGTGATTCGTTACTAAGCTTTGTGACTCAGCAAAAGATAAAAAACATTTTTAGAGGACTATTTTTCAAAAGATTCAATGTCCACATTTTCCTACGTGCCTGGTTGAAACATAAGCTTCTTACTTGCAATGCAACACATGGAGAGTGTTTATGAACTCTTGGTGACCAGTAAGACTGCTGCTGTCAAGACCTGTCACTGGGCAGGGTTTGCCCCTGCCCCAAGGACTACATGGCATTTTTTGCACAAAGTAAGCTTTCCCTATTCAGTGGCTTACATGCTACTATAGTATTTTTATTTTTTCTTTCCCTGCTGTCACTTCTCAGCCATCAGCGATTTTACACAGGGCTTCAACTTGCCAGATAATGGTGTTTTGTGATGTTTGCTCTGCCTCACTTGTTTGTGATCACCCTGCTTCAACTCATCAGTCAGTATGTGGTTTGGCTTCCTGTCACTCATCCTGTCTTGCAGGCTAGCCCCATAAAGCTGGATTGTAATGAGTGTGACTCCGTTGCCACTGGGCTCACAGTGTATCACAACTGAGGAATTGTTTGAGAATTTGATTTTAACTGCAAAGTATGAGCTGGACACCACAGGACAATATGCTGTCTGTTAACGTGCCAAGGATGTGCTCACTTTTCTCATTAGCCTCTCAAGCTCATCTCTGTGCACATCATTTGATTGGCATTTTGCTCAACTAAGACACTCGCACGTTCAATAGTAGCCGAGAACTTTCAGCTCCTTCTCTTGGTGTTGGGTCTTCCTGATAGTTGGGGATACATGACCTAAGAGTCTTCAAGGCAGACTGTTAACTTGAAGGCATTCCGAAAATCATGCATTTACTAGTTTACATCACTGCTTAATGATTCTTGAGGAAACGTCTTAAGGAATTTGGCAATAACATAGGCTGTTGGATGAGAAGAGGTTTATAAAGGACTGAAAACCTTATAAACCAGTGACGGGAATAGCAGGTGGCCCAGTCATCAATGGTGACTAAGTTTGAAATTGACTATGGTAAAAACAGACATGTTTGGGAAGGTAAATGGATGCGGATTGTTTAGGTCTGATTCCACAGGGGTAGTTAGATATCTCACTGTTTATTCCCAAATGATAAATAACATGTGTTTTTTTCCCCAAACAATAAATAACATGATGGCATTAATTGTCTAGATCCATCTGTTCTGTCATTATTGGTGTTTAATCTTGTCAAACCACTCTATTTTTGAAGTCCTATATCTTTTTTCTCTTTAAATGAATTTTAGAAAACATTTCTCCTAGATGATATGATTGACAAAATAATCAATGCTTATCTTGATAAAAGAGAGATAATAAAGAATGCAAAAATATAGAAATCACTCACATTTTTTCCCAACAATCATTATTTATTTTTGGCATTTTTGTTCAGATATTTTATTACTATATATTTATGAGATTAGAATAGAAAAGAATCTGCTGCTATCACAATTAGTGACAGAAAGACCATATTATCATTTTCCTGTGAGTCTTGCCAAGTATCTGGTTAAAGTTGTATTCCTTTCCTTTTTGAGAAAGCATTTCATTATCTATAATAACTCTGAAAAATATCTACTAACATTTAAATATTCATGTTGTTCTCTTCAAAATAATAACATTTTTAGAAACACAATCAGTAACTAAACATAGTGGTAAGTATGGTTAGATCTCTCATTCCACTGTGTTTCTCCCTTTCTTGGCAAAGACAAATTAATTTTTTAAAGTATAATTATGCAATTAAGCATTCATATTTCCAGTCAGAAATTTTATGTTGCTATTGTCTTGAAAATCCTTTAATAAACTTGTCCACCAACAAAATGACAGTTTTCATGCCAATTTCCTATTTGAATACAAGCTGGCCTCAATGTTTCAAATGAAAATTTTAAAAAAACACAAAAGAACCAACCTGAGATTTATTATCAGACAAAACAAACAACTTAAACTCTTACAGGTATCTAAAGTCTTTCAGTGACCAGATATTTTATATCATTTTCTGTGTCTTTTTAAAAAAATCCTCACCCAAGGACACGATTATTGATTTGAGAGAGAGAGAAACATCAATGTGAAAAATAAACATTCATCAGTTGCTTCCTGAATGAGCCTCAATGGGGAATGGATCCAGCAACCTACGTATGTGCCCTCACCAGGGATTGAACTGGCAGTTCTTTGGTGTACAAGAACATTTTCTCACTAAACAGTATAGTTTTAATAAGTTAGGATACAATGATCCAGTGTGTTATAATGGAAAAAAGCTTCTAAGTTTAGAAACTTGTTTCAAATTTCAAGTCAACTTTTTGTTAGTGGAGTGTCACCTTACAAAATATTTAATTCCTAAGGCTTAATTTCCCCATCTAAAAAATGGTGATGATTTTAGTAACTTTTTAAAAGGAGGATTAGAAGTACAATCATTTTGCACAATACTAGGTATGTAATGTGCATTGTAGCACTAAAATAATGAATAATACTACATTAAAAAATACATAAAGGCATATCTTAATAGATTTTATGAAGATGGGGCAATTTGTGAATCAGATTTGGAGCCTTTATGGAGCTTGTGATATTATGTCATACACGTAATATGACCTGTTGTTAGGACATGCTTTTTCCTTTAAGGGTGGCCCACAGAATGAGCATACAAGGCAGCTATAAAAATTATCATACCACGTACTAGATCACTGCTCCTAAGAGAAAATCCAGCTTTTCCGTGGCTCTAATTCTTGTTAAACTATTTTTAATCAAGCATTTTTAGTTTGAAAAAATATATATTATCCAGGCAGGTATAATATAAATACGTACTCTTTGAAGAAAATAGGATATGCAGCTTGTATACTCACTAAAGAGATTCAAGCTCATAGAAAAAATATTCCCAATCATACCCTATGGTACTTACGATTTAACAGAAATAAATATATTAAAATTTTGATTACTGTTAAGAATTTTCCCTTAATATTGAAGAACAGAAAAAACTATTTAGAATGTACAGCTTTCTTATCACAACTGTCAACACAGACATGCTGTTTTTACAATTTGCCATAACAACTTATACATTTACAACAGTAAAATAAATACTTTTACTTTAACATCAGAATGAATCTGAGATTGTAATAGCTATCTAGGTGAACAAGAAAAAATGTAGTCAGGGATATGTGTAAATCAATAACTAAAATAAATGTAAGCAATTTTGTTAATTGTAAGATTTTCCCCCAGCACTTTAATGTATGTTTTGAATATTTAATAGTACACACACACACACAAACGCACATATATATATATATTTAACTCAACACATATCACTATTAAATTATTCTTTATCAGTAATCTTGTGTAAGAAAATATGTACTATATTACCATAAAGATATTAAGAATTTTTTAAAATGTTGCCCATGATTCTAAATACCTTAGCAGACACTGAATGATGTTAATTTAAGCATTTGTGTCATCCTTAGGTTACTATAATAAAGTATGACTTTGCTCTTTTTTTTCTTTCTAACTCATAAGAACTTGTACTTGATATGTTTGCCATCAAAATTTCCAAAGCACAACTCACACTAAGCCTCCTGTTTTGGTTTTTCTTTTTCTGGCTTAGTGACAAAATAGGGGCAGAAATGAAAGGAGGAAAAAGGCAGGCTGGCTCTTTGCTTTTCTCAGCCTTTCTCCCTGCTTAGCTGGCATTTGTTCTGTTTCCCAAGGGCAGTTCTGAGCCTACAGAGAAGGTTTTTTACAGACTTGTATTGCTGAGGCCCCATCCTCTTTTTCTCCACCCTTCAATCTCTGGTTTGACTGTATTAGCTTTGAATATCTGAATGTAATGGTTTACAATAAAGTGCCTTCTTTTTTTTTTTTAATTTTATTTTATGCTTTTGTTGACATAAGAGTAAAGCCTTAATATGAGGTGTGCTGTGTTTGTGTCTGAATTTCCTATTGTTCAAATTCTGTTCTACAAATCCTCAATTTCAATATTTTCTGTATCTAAAGGTTGCCTATTTGCACACATACACTCCCTGTACTTCTGGTTCATATTTATACTTAGCATCTGTACAGATCTGTGGGAGAGATTATACTTTGTACATGTTATAGATACTAATGGAGGGCTTATACTTAAATTAACCCAGTAAATATAGAAATGGCAGATAGTTAAGAAATAACATACAAGTGCCTAAACATTGTTTTATACTTGTTATTTACAACAGTGTGATCTGAGGTGCGGTTTGCAGGTTCTCAGGAGCAGTGACAAGAGCTGTCTCATTCTGGGCCACCAGCTGTAAACACGTCCGGGAAATCTGAGGTGGGGCAGTAATTCAGATGCTCCCCAGGTTCAGACGACCTGTGGTCCCTGCATATATGCAATTTTGCACTCCTCTTCGCTAATTACATTATCTAACAAGGCTAATAGAACCCTTCTTTTTCTTTAGCTTTTAAAATTTAATATTTTAAGTACTTATGGGATAACAGCTTTCTTGGTTTATGAACTTGCCCCAACGGTAGTTTCTTGCTCCTTTCTGTTTTAAAATCTTCAAAAACAACAATACAAATGTAAACATATATCATTCATTTATCACAGTATCTTTATAGTAGAATTAACCTAGAGAAGTAAAGCTCCATCAGCAAATAATTACCGGTTTGACAAAGCAATAAATAGAGCATGTAATTTAATTTTAAAAAAATCTGAAGTACTGTTGTAAATTAGTATTTTGGAAAACCACTATGTTTACTATAATGTCCACATTTCAATTACTTAACTTTAAAATGGTTTAGATCACAGTACTTGGAACAAACAAAAAGGAATAATAATAGCTATTTATAGAAAACGCTTACCTATGCCTACAGGTTTCCTAAGACTTTACTGCACACACACCCCTCAACAGTTTCATCAATAAACATTTTATATTAAAAAACCCTCAATTATACTTTTTTATCTTTGAAAAATATATGTACTTGATTATTATAAAAATAATCACACAAAGCTAACTTTCATCAAAAGGAATAAAAATCATCTATACCCTTTGAATTCTGGGGCACTTTGGAATGAAAAAAAATATCCATAATTTCAATATCTAAATCAAAATAAAGAAGAGTAATTTTACAGGTTTTTTTTTTTTTTTTTTTGCCTGCTATGTTATAGTCAACTTATTGTTAATACTGGCTTTTCGAAGTTTGTTCCCAATTACCTCCCACAAGTTTTCTCATGTCTGATGAGGGCCTCAGTTGACTGACATATTAAATTATGCATGATCATCTGAAAAGAATCATTCAGATGTTGGCACTCAGTCTCCATCTGTGCTTTGTACATTGACATGTCTCACATCACTTTCATGTTTGCTTTTATAAATGGCCTGATGGTTAGGTTTGCACAATATTTGCTGTTCCATACAACTAATTCTAGTGATGGTCATAGTTTGAAAACATAAAGATCCATTCAGGAAACCGTGGAGAGTTTTAGACATGAAAATCTCCATTGGGCAGTGACTGTAATAACTTTTAACATTGCTCATGGCAATCATTACAGGTATATATTCATTTAAGATCTTTCAAAAACGAGAGATGCTGAGATTTAACTTCCTTCAGAAACATCATTAGTGGGATCAAAAATAAAAGAGAACATTATACACACACATTTACAAATGCAACATCCATTGAGCAACAAAGTCAAATGTAATAAATATAATAAATATAGTGCATTATAAAACAATCTTTATGAGGAAGAGTGTTAAGATACATGCACAGAAAGTATAAGTAAAAAAAAACATATATTATTATCCTTTTGTAATCTGAGGTACTGTAGATCTAAATTTTGGGCACATGATTTTTACTCTAACCTAAGCCCCAGTATTTTCCCCAAATTCATATAAAATTTAACTTCTATGTTTTTTTGTTTAAAATGGGCACTATTTTCATAAGATAGAGCTAAGTCTTCCAAATCACTTTTGTTCATATTACCTATTTTATTTGGGTGTTCAGAGGAATGCTTTGTGTTTTGCTTTGCAACTGGAATTGTACATGGCAAACCCTTCATATCAAATGAATAAGAAATACATGCTGACCTATATAAACTGTCATACTCCCCACGAGGAAGGACTTTCCGTAAGTCCAAATATAACCTCTAGGAATTTTTAGAAATCATTTTTTATTACTACGGGGCTCAAAGTTTGTTCCCTTAACATTTGCTTCCCGGGCACAGGCAGAATATACACCACAGTTCTTAGTAGCAAAAAATGGTTCCTACTGTTAAAATGATCCCAGAGAACAGGAGAGGCAAGCACAAAGTCAGGAGGAAGAAAAATGAGCTCATTTTCTTGGCAATCAAATAGCTACTTGGAACCAAAGATAAAATTAAGTAAAATCTCAGTTACACGTCCTTTTCAGTTCCTGAAAGCAAACAGACATGGAACTCTTCATTAGCTGTTGCAAAATTAAAGTTATAAAAAGTTCTACCTTTTAATCTTGGCATTTTGCATATAGACATTCTCTACTGATAGTAACCTTTGGAAAAAGTTACTACATCATTGATAGGACTATTCAATTTAATGTAAGGGCGGAGAGGGGAAGCTAGTTGTCATAAAGCCCAGTACTTTTATCAGATATTCTTTCTTACACTTCTTTGAAGAACACTGTATTTAATCTTTTTTTTTTTTTTTTTCTTTCAGATGGAACAGGGATTTCTGGGTTCTATTTTTAGCCATTTTTTAAAAAGATTAAAACCATTGTTGTTGTAAATTTAGAACAATTCCTGGCACCACATTGGTACAACTCCAGCCTTTCTTCCCGCACAAAACTCAGGCTTCAGGTTCACTCATGCATGCTACCACTACTGCCAATTTTCCTTCTTCTTTGAAAAGCTTACCTCTACCAGCAATATTTAGAGAAATAGTACAGAATCCACATCCACCGAAACAGAACAACGACAACATCTAGAGTGCAATTCAGAATTACTAAACGGAAAATACCCAAACAAAAGTGACCTATTATCAAATGAAAAGTCAATACTGACAACCATAATCTGACCTAAGTATCAGAATTATTAGAAAAAAGCTTCTGTGCAGCAAAAATAAAAACACCAACACAATTAAAAAGAAACCCACTGTATGGGAGAACATATTTCCTAATAAGACTTCTGATAAGGGAATAATCTCCAAAATATATAAAGAACTCATACAACTCAACATCAAGAATGACCTGAATAAACACTTCTCCAAAGAGGATGTACAGATGGCCAATAGACATATGAAAAATACTCAATGTCATTAATCATTAGAGACATACAAATTAAAACCACAATGAGCTATCACCTCACACCTGTCACAATGGCCATCATCAATAAATCAACAAACAACAAGTTCTGGAAAGGGTGTGGAGAAAGGGAACCCTAGTACACAGTTGGTGGGAATGCAGACTGTGCAACCACGGAGGATAACAGTATGAAGTTTCCTCTAAAAATTAAAAATGGAACTGCCTTTTGACCCAGTGATCCCACTTCTGGGAACATATCCTAAGAATCCCAGAACACCAATTCAAAAAAGTATATGCACCCCTATGTTCATAACAGTGCTATTTACAATCGCTAAGATCTGGAAACAGCCCAGTGCCCATCAGCACATGAGTGGATAAAGAATGCTATGGTACATTTATACAATGGAATACTATGCAACCAAAAAAAAGAAGAAACTCTTAGCTTTTGCAATAGCATGGATGGACCTGGAGATTTTCATATTAAGTGAAATAAGCCAGTCAGAGAAAGACAATCCCATGTGATCTAACATATATGTGGAATCTAATGAAAAATACAATAAAATAAAATGACAAACAAAATAAAAACTGAGTCATGGGCACAAGGAACAGACTGACAGCTGTGTGTGAAAGAAGGTGAAGGGCTTAGGCAAAGAACATCTATGCATGACCTGTGGGGAGGAAATGAACTTTAATAAAGTTATAACTATGCTCAATAGGGCAAAAGGAACAACACTGTAAGGAAGAATGAATAGAAAGTCTAAGGTCTAAAAGAGGAAATATAAAATAGTATATATATTTAATATTAATTATATCACATATAATATATAACACAAATGTAAGAAAGCAACCAGATTAACAATCTAGAACTAAGTCATGTATTTATTATTAGATGACCTCACAGCATAATGATGATGACAGATTATGTGCCAGTGAACTTGAGATAAATCAGGTGAAATTATCTTATGTGAATAACAAAAAGAAAAGATTGAAAAAAAAATGTACAGAGACTTAAGAATATGTGACCAAGAGGAAAAGTGTAATATATATGCATTAGAAACACAGATGTGAGTTAAAATGGATCAAAGGTCAAGAAACAAACAAAGAAAATAATAGCTGTAAATCTCCCAAATATGAAATAGGACATAATTTTACTGATTTTAAAAGTTCAATGGACTTAAAACAGAAAAAATACAAAATAAATTAGAAATAGTGATATTATAGGCAAACCATTAAAAAGAAAAAAAATGATGAGGTTATTTTGAAAGTGATCAGAGAAACTTTACATTTTTTGGTCAAAATAATATTAATATTTATTACCAAACACTTCTCCTCAGAGACTGTGGCAGCCAGAAAATGGGAAACAACATTTTTAAATCCTGAAGGAAAAAAAAAATTTACTGTTAACTCAGAGTTTTATATCCAGTAAAAATATCTTTAAAAAATGAGAAAAATAAAAGCATTTTCACGTAAAAAAATATAAAAAAAAGAAAGAAAGAAATAAAGAAAAAAAAGAAAGACAGAAAACTAAGAGAGTCTGACACCCACAAACGTACACTGAACAAAGTTTAATTAAGCAGAAATATAGCAGATAAAAAATTAAAACTTAGTAAATATTTAAGGAAATATTTTCTTACTTTTTATGTTACTTTTAATTGTTTTAATATATATATACCTTTTAAAAATAATGTGTGATGTGTTGTAAGTTTTCAATAATTAAATTTATAATGACAAATGTAGCATACATAATTTTCTGCATTTTATTGTGAAGTGATACAAAATAACTATAAGTAAATTGTGAGAAGTTTAGAATGTATGTTGTTATTTCCTGAGCAACCAGTAAAACAAATAATACAAAGTTTTATAGCTAAAAGGTCCACAGGAAAATTAAAATTGATTTCCAACATTTACTTAAAGTCTAACCAAGGGTCATATAAAAAAACATATAAATCAATTGAAGTTTTTTTTCCCCCTTTTTTAGCATTTTGCATGTTCACTAATATAACAATTCCCTTGCCCTAAATAAATAAATAAATAATAAATAAATAAAGCTGCAATTATACTAAGAAGAAGAAAGTAGGCAGAATCCTCTTATGATTAATTAAAACTGCATACATTTTTCCTTTGGGTTAATATAGCATAAAGTACTCTTTCTTCCCTTTAGTATCCCACTACCCTATGGTTCCCCCACACTCACTCTGTAACACACACAAGATCACTGCTTTGAAATTTTTTGTAACTACAGGTGTGTTGGGGAAAGAAAACAGAGCTCTTACTTAGACTATTCTTTTTATAAAATGTAATTATATATTTTCACAGTTAAACTTAAGAATGGCCTAGTCAGGGCTTGAGAGTTCCCACATATCCAAATATATATCTTATTGCATCACCAATTCCATAATTAGAGAGGGCTTTTCCCTCTCATTTGTGACACCTTCTTGACCGCCGTGAGTTTCCCATAAAGATTCAAAGGGTATTATTGGATAGGAGGGTTTAAAAACTATGAACAAGTCACTGGTAAACAGTGAAGAAATCACAAAGCACTGATATCAGGAAAGCAAATCGTACATTTGTTTTGTAATCTTAACCAGGTTCTTAATGTAATTTCCACATCTGTAAAATGAAAGGACCAAATTAGATGGCAATAAAAGTATTTTTAGTCCTGGAATTATGTTATTATGATAATAGAAACCATTGCTGGGGCATAAGCCAAATGTTTCACATGCATTACTTCATTTAAGCTTCATTTCAAACTGCAGGGGAAATATCATTAGCTCAATATTAAAAAGTATAAAACTAAAAGTCAAAGAGCTATCTCTTTAAGTAAGAGCCAGAATCCAAACAAAAATAGACTTTGAAGCTCTAAGCCTTGTTTTAAGATTTTGCGGGTGGTTGGGGTATGTAATACATAGTCCAAATGATAACTATTTTGTATTAAGTATTTGTATTAAGGTAGAATGGGGTCAAAATCTATTTGATGATCCAGTAAACATTTATTAAAATACTTAACATGAGAATACTACCATGTTTATTCTGAGACTAAACAAAGATATCTAAAAGCCTGTATCAAGATTTTCATCACTCAATATTCTCTTAATTTACATTTTTGTTGTTTAAACATATTTTAGATGTCTACTGCATGTGTAAAGATCATGTCTGAGTAACTACTCATTAGTAACATGCATTGATAGAGTAGCAATGTAGCAAATAAATGCAATATATCTCTACATAGATAGAGATATACAGATTTTCATTATCACTTTAAGCCAGTAATATAATGTTCATGTACCCACTTCCTGCAGTGGAAGTGGACTTGGAACCAGAAGTAGAATCTTGGTTGTGGTTCATCTTCTAAACTCAAACAACTCACTTTATTTATTTATTTATGTATTTATTTATTTATTTTTGAGCTATCATTGTTTCCTCTTACATATGATAAAGGGATTAGAGTATATTATCTAATATAGAGTATATTAGAGTATATTACTTCACATTCTTAAACACTATGATAAAGGGATTAGAATATATTATCTAATATAGAGTATATTAGAGTATATTACTTCACATTCTTAAACACTATGGCCACAAAGTAGTATTTCATGGGTGCAATAATGCCTAGGATGCTTGGCTTATTTCATGATGAAAAGTTTTAAGAATTTAGAGTTCAGAAAACATTTTGCAAAACCCTTCTGTTGTTGTTGTTCTAAAGTGTAGAAGATGATGAAAACAAATTTGTTTTTCAAAGTGAGTCATCTATGAACCGTGTTTTGAGGAACAACTTGGATCTTTTTTATAAGACATCCTTTAGAAATCATTTGATTCTCTCTCTCTTTTTCTAGTTAATTAATTCACATATGGAACAGAAAGGTTTCATTTAAATTTTACAGCAAATCAATGAGATGCATCTATTTTTCTCATTTAATTAAATTTACATATTTTTATAAATGATTGATACAATTTAACAAGTTTTTTAAAAAAGCTTATGAATGTCCTGAAAAAAAAAAATAATAGCAATATGTTCTAAACCTGGGAGGTTGGTTTTTTTGAGCAGTAAGGAAATTTAAGTTAACATTTTGATGAATAAAAACATAATTTAAAAAAGTTCTACTGGTAACAATGGAAATTAACTGATGTTTTATATTTTATTCCTCAGTCATCATCATTTGACTTTTTTTTTTTTTTTTTAATTTTAGGGTTTCTCAGTGTTCTTGAATCTCGTGTCAACTAGTTTAATATAGCATACTTCTCCTCAAGCATAGATTAGTAATAATTGGATTTTTGCACAGAATGCAGTGTTCTATATAAGAGGGTGTATTTAATTCCCTAGAAGATCAAAAATCTGTTATCTTGTTTGAAGTAGTTATAAGGAAAAAGTAGATAACAGCCACAATCCAAACTGATTCAGAGTTTAAATACAATTTTAATGAAAAGCAATGTTTAAATCCTATGTAAATGTTTCTTATTAAATCCTAATGTGTATGCACTACTTAAGTACTACACATAAATAATTTATCATTTTTTGAAATGGAAATTTTGTAAGAGAGAACATTGAATATTTTGATGACATTTCACTTCATTACTCTTTAATTAGTGTTGCATAAATTTTTTAAGATTTATAAAGCAAGTTAATTTAATTACAGAGGACAATTTTATGTGCTGTGCTGTAACACAATGTGTTTTTACATCTTGAATTGAAACCTACTATTTCACAAATAATGTACCTGTTTAACTAACACTTCTATGCTGTATATAAGATGAGCATCACAGAGAGTGGGTTTTTTTTTTTTTTTTCCATTAAATAGCCAAATATAAAGTACTAAATAGTATATCAAAGACTGTTTACTCCATGTGTGCTCTTGATTTGGTGATAGAGGGGTAATAATAAGAACGGATATTTGACATAACATATTTCTTCAATTGGAAGTCACATGTTTTTCTGATTGAAAACCTCCATTCAGCTGCAGTTTTCATCCTACCGTTAGATGGCCTATGGGAGAAATATAAGAGAGCTTCTTTAAAAAGTTGTAAATTTTTATTATAAAGTTGCCTTAATTACAGTGTAGTTCTGGAAAGCTGAAGGAAAGATATGATATGGTCACGGATTTAGAAGTAAACGCCCACTTTGCTGCCTGATGATTACAGAAGAGATTTAGCAGAGATAGTTTCCAATAAATGCAAGAAGAACAAAATGGAATTGGTTATGGGACCTGAGTAATGCAATGGAGGAAGGAATAACACCATGATTGTTCTCATGAGGAACAACATGAAAGTGTTGCACTAAAATTAGAAAAAATAATAAAATGTGGGGTCCCCATTAGTTCTAGTAGGTATTTGGTATATCAGAGTAGAGGTCTATGAAAGAAAATGTGGAATAATAGATGATTATGCATTTTTAACCAAAAATCTGTAATATATAAAACTTACAGAGAGGGAGAATAGGTTATGTGAGAAAATAGAAACTAAAAATTCCCATGGAGTATTTTATGTAACAAAATTTTCAGATCAATTGTCATTATATGAAGGACACTGAATCTTTTGGGGACCAGTATTTATGTCTGAAAATCTCAAGAAAACTAATCTTTTGAGGTAAACAGGCATTTATTTAGCTTTACGTGTAGTTTTCATGTTGGCACTCACTTGTTCAAATACTATCTTCAAAGATAATTAATTCCTAAAGATATAGTCAAATTTTCTTTACTATGTGTTTAAATCTTCCACAAACTAGTTCATTGTCATATTTTTTAATTCTAATTTTTAAATAAAATTTTCAATTTTAGTTGACATTCAACTTATATTACTTTCAGGTGCACAACACAGCACAGTGGTTAGACCTCTTTATAACTTACAAAGGAATCACCCCGATAAGCTAGCACCTGCCTGACACCATACACAGGTATTACAATATTATTGACTATATTTGTAGATTGTTCTTTATATCCCAGTGGCAATTTTATAACTGTCGAATTTTATTTCTTAATTCCTTCACTTTTTTTACTCAGCCCCTTAAGCTCCACTCCCATCTGGTGACTATCAGTTTATTCCCTGTATGAGTTTCTTTCTGTTTTGTTTGTGTGTTTATTTTATTTTTTAGATTCCATATATAAGTGAAATCACATGGTATTTGTAGACTCACTTCAGATAGTAAAACATATACAAACTGGAAGTAAAATAATGAAAAAATATATTTCATATAAATAATTTTTTTTAAAGCCAGGTAATGATACTTATATCAGACAAAATAGACTTTAAAACAAAGTGTATAATAAGAGACAAAGGACACTTCATATATAATAGCTAAGATATGGAAGCTATCTAAGTGTCTATGGATAGGTTATTGATTAAAGAAGTGGTGCATGTGTACAAGGAATATTGTTCAGACATGAAAAAATGCAACTTTACCTTTTGCAGCAACATGGAAGGACCTAGAGGGTATTTATCATGCTATGTGAAGTAAGTCAGCCAATGTCATGTTTTGAAAGAACATTTATACTTTCTCCTTTATGAGTCGTATATTTCAAGATGAACTCACTAGATCCAGTTCAACCAATATTCCTTCTAGATTTCCTTTTTATACCATGCAAAATATCCTCCTTCCTGCTTGCTTTATTTCCATTCATTTTTCAGATCCTGTAAGACCGAGAAGTCTGCTGTGCTTATTCCAAGCTACAGTTGTTACCTGTAGCGTTAGCAGCAAAATCAAACCTTGGTTCTTGAGTTCACAAAGAAAGATTTCAGAGGCAAGAACGAAGAGAAAGTTTGCTTAGAAAGTTAAAGACGTAATAGAAGAGAGCCAGCTGGGTTGTGTAGGCTCAGGAAACGAGTTACAGAAGAAAAGAGGGGCCTTAGGAGCTTGGAGGAAAAGGAGGCAAATGTAACGCACCCGGGGGAAGGAGAGGGGGCAGGGTGCAGACACGTGCTTGAGAGGGAGAGTGTCCCTGTGTTCATCTTGCGGGTCTTAAAGGCAGGCAGGGGGTTAGGGGAAGTCTTACAGGAGGATATTCATCAACTTTATGCTGATATGCCACAATGAAATTTATTCCCCGGACTTTATTTGTCCTCGCGTGTGGCTGGTGCAAAAGGCACTAATTGGGTTTTTGTTATCTACCTCTTTGAGTAGGGCAATTTAAGCTTTTTACCCTATAAACTGCGTGATTGTTTAACTATCTGTCTCGGTTTCCTTATTCCACTTACCCTGGCTTACTAGTCTAACTCAGAGTGAACTCCTCTTTTTTTAAAAAAAAATTAATAGTGCTTGTCTAGGCTAAAAGAAAAAAAATAATGGTGCTACATCAAACCAAAAAGGTTTTGCACAGTAAAAGAAACCATCAACAAAATGAAAAAAACAACCCATTGATTTGGTGCATGTATTCATGGATACATATGATAATGGGTTAATATATAAATTTATAAAGAACTTTTAAAACTCAACACCAAATAAACAAACAAATCAATTTAAAAAAATGAGCAAAGGGCTTGAGTAGACACTTCTCCATAGAGGATGTACAGATGGCCAATAGACATATGAAGAGACTCTCATTGTCACTAATCATCAGAAAAATGCAAATTAAAACCACAATGAGATCACATCTCACACCTGTCAGAACAGCTATCATCAGTAAATCAACAAACAAGTGTTGTCAAGAATGTAGAGAAAGGGGAACGCTTGTGCACTATTGGTGGGAATGCAGATTGATGCAGCCCCTATGGAAAGCAGTAGGGAGTTACCTCAAAAAGTTAAAAATGGAAATGTAACAGCAGTAATTGTAACACTGGGGAATTGTAACACACCCCACAATTCTTATGAATTTGTTCCTGGAAATGCCAACTCTGACTAATATATAGCTCATTGATAAATACAATGCTTGCATAAGAATCATAGGAACTAAATCAAAAGATCCAGACTCTGCCCTTCAAACATCCCAGCTCAGGGAGCTTTGCTCACCCTCAGCCGTGAAGCCACGATAATGTGAAGCCAGATGACTAAACCAAGCCAGCATAGAAGGGACCACCATTTGCTTTATGGGATGGGATTGTGCTGTTCTGCACATAGAAAAACACTTTTCAGACCTTTCCCTTGACCTCTTTGTTCTGCTTGCCATCTCTCTCCTTATAAACGCCTCTGACTCCACTGAGTAGTGGAGATGGGTTTTGAGATATGAGTCCCCCTCTTCCCAGGGAGATTGGCTTTGAGACATGAGTCGCCCATTTTCCAGATGGCTGACATCTGAATAAACCACTTTCCTTTACACCAGCACCTGCCTTTTGAGTATTGGTTTTCGAAGTGGTAGGCAGCCAGGCATGCATTTGGTTATAGAACTGTCTTATGACCCAGCAATTCCACTTCTGGGAATTTATCCCCAAAACCCAAAACACTAATTTGAAAGAATATATGTATCCCCTCTCTTCAGTTGCAGCATTATTTACAATAGCCAAAATTTGGAAGCAGCCCAAGTGTCCATAAGTCGATGAATGGGTAAAATAGCTATGATCCATTTACACAATGGAATACTATTCGGCCATGAAAAAGAAAATTTTACCCTTTGTAACACCATGGATGGACTTGGAGAATGTTATGTTAAGTAAAACAAGCCAATAAGTGAAGGAAAATCATCACACGATTTTACTCATATATGGAATCCTGTGAACAAACTGAACTAAAGCAAAATAGAGACTCATAGATAGAAAGCAGGCTGACACTCAGGAGACAGGGGCTGAGGAGGATGGAGGCATTGAGCAAAAAAAAAAAAAAAAAAAAGACAAGGACAAAAAGCATAGTGATTGTTGGGGGCAGGAGACAGGTAGAAGTGGAAGAGGGGGTAAATGACAATGAAAAAAATACAATAAAAATGTATAAATAAATAAACAAACAAACATAACGTTTGTCTAGGCTCGGGAGACATGCGAAATTTGAAAACTGCTGAATTTTAATGGTCAATTTTTATGTTCTTTCCCGACAAAACAACAACAATACTGTTTCACTTGTACTATATTACCAGGTATAAAATTATTCAGAGGATTATAGAGCACTCCCTTTCCCCCAACCTATCACCTCAACAACAGGGCTTCTGTACAATAACAATAGATTACAATTGAGTTACAAGACAGATTTCCCAGAGAGGGAGTCATTAAGAGAATCCCAAAGTCAAGTGCAGAAATAAAAAATTAGGCACAGTTGAAATCTTACCCAGATTAACATAAATCCTTACACCAATGGCTTATTTGCCTTAATTCCTCGTACCCAAGACACCACATCCTGCTTTCGAAAAAATTAAAGTCACCAAAGGCAAGAAAAGCATACATTTGTAGCAGTGGAAAGTCAGTATGGGAAATTGTAACCTACCCCACCTTTCTTTTCACACTGTTTCTGTTTAAGTGCTGACTTTGACTGATACGTGGCTTACAGATGAACAGTGTGTTTTTATAAGAATCCTAGGAACTAATTCCTAGCATCCCAGCTCCTGGACATATGCTGGTCTTTAACCAGGGAGCTAGGCTGATTTGAAGCCTCGATGGCATCAGGCCAGGATGACTAAACCAGGATGACACACAGCAAGCCGTCACTTGCCTTATTGAAATTGCTGTGCTCCCCTGCACGTAGAGAACGTTGCAACTCCCTCCCTTGATCTCTTTGCTCTGTTCCCCTCTCCCTCATTATAAAAAACTTCTGCCTTTACTGAGAGGGGAAGGTGGACTTTGAGACGTGCGTTCCCCATCTTCCAGGTGGCTGGCATCTGCAAATAAACCACTTTCCTTTACATCAGCACCTGCCTCTGGAGTGTTGGCTTTTATAGTGACAGGCAGCTGGACCTGCGCTTTCGGTTACAATTTAAGGAGACGAAGCAATAAGCGGAAACACACTCAGACATGACAGATGTGTTCGAATTATCAGAGATTTAAACAACTATAATTAATATTTTAAGGGTTGTGATGAAAAAAGTAGACATTATGCAAGAGTGTATAAGTCATGTAAAGAGAAAGATTAAGGAAGAATACAAAAGAACTGCTAGGATAAAAAAATAAATAACAACAGTGAAGAATGCTTTTGATTCACACTGATCTCACCCAGCACCCAGACTCACCTGCCTCTTTTTCCCTTGTAAACCCACTAGGTTCATCATTAAACCATCAGGACAATGAGGTTCTGATCCATATCAAAGAAAAAAAAAAAAAAAAAAAAGCAACAAACCCAAGGGTCTGTTGACCCCAGATACAGAGTTTTATTCAAACTAGAGATAACATCTAGGCCTCAGTTGTATTTCAGCTCTCTGCCCAGAAAAATTGAGGAAAACAGACAAAGTGAAACCCTGGCAGACATCAGGACCAGGTGCACTAATCAGCACCCTCTACCCTCGAACTGACCAATCAGTAAAGACCATGACCCTGACTATGACCCTAACTCACTTACTCACCACGACCAATGATTTTCCCCAGCATGACCCATTACCAAGAATCCATTGGGAAGTTAGGTCTTTCTCATTAGTTCACCTGTGTTTCTGGGCATGGGCTACTTCCTAAAAACAAAACCTTCCTTTGTTGCAAGCTCCTGTTTGTGTGTTATTGGGCTTTGATGAAGGCTTGCAGATGAACAGTCCTCTTTAGTCCTGTAACAATAGGCTCATCAATAGATTTGACACAACCAAGGAAAAAAAATCAGTGAATATGACGAAACTACTAAACTGTGGAGAGCAGGACCAATAAAATGGCACCGGTCCTAACAAGACAGCATAAAGTATATAAAACAAAGTAGAGTCATGCATATCAACTAAAATGGCTTTCAGTCAGCCCTGAAATTTTGGTTCAAGAGGAAAACTACCTAAGTCACTCTAGACACATCTGGCAAGGGGACACGTTTAAGATACCTGCCATGTGATCACAACGGCCACCTCTGCAGAGTGGGGCTATCCACAGATAGGCTCCTGGGGAAATTCCGCTCTGCCAGCAGGGATGTCAAGGAGAACAGCCATGTATTGCTGGGCTGGGCAAATTCCAGAGTTTGCTTCAGGAGTGCAAAGACATTTATCAAAAAGACCCACCAGGGCGGAGTACACCACTTTCCGGGTGTTAACTGAGGCAGGTTCCAGACCACTCACTGATTCAGCCGAGCTCCACACACAGAGTGCTGCTCCACGCCACACTGATCTCCCTCGGTATCGACCGCCGGAGACTCTTCCCTGCTGGACGGAGGACTTCACCTGCCCTCCTGCTCACCTGGCTCTGGATATCCTTCTTTTCAAGATGCTGATGACTCCTCTGCCCACCACGCTGTCTCCTGGGCCAGCAGACTGAGACTGGAGTTTGTTATCCCCCATTGATTGCTCTGTGTATGTGTCTTAATTTCTCTTAGATTGTTAAGAGTATGAGTAGGCTGTTAATGCACGTTGCTGTTCTACTTTGAGTGAACCTGCGTTCACTAAAAGCTGAGTGAGTAGCATAGTTACTGTGTGTGATTCTTGTCAATTCCTTGGTGCTGGGCTGCTCAGCAGGCAGTTAGTCAAGCAGTTACCAAGCTGACTTATAGGAAAGACTAGATCACAAACATATGTTCATGACAATCAGTGATTTCAAAATATTACTGGTGGAGAGGATATTTTTAATTCTTGTTCAGAATCTCCTGTCTGGTTTTGACATCGTGTGTGCTACCTTAATTTTATTATGAAATTTCACTATTTAAAATCTTTTGGGTCAAAATGTTCTCTCCTTAGTGTGTAAAAAGATCTTCAATGTGCATTGCCGATTATATAAATCACCTATTTAACAATCAAATTGTTAATAATTTAATTCTTATTTACATGAAATCTTCCATTTGTAACAGCATGAATGGACCATAAGTCAAACAGAGAAAGATGAATACTGCATGAGTGTACTTATATGTGGGACCTAAAACAAACAAATAAACAAGCAAACAAATGAAACAAAGGAAACACAGACAAACGGATGTTTGCCAGAGGGGAGAAGGGTGGGAGAATGCAAGAGAAGTTGAAGGAAGTCCAGTCAAAAATACAGTGAAAAGTTTGCATGGTGACAGGTGATTGCCAGACTCAGTAAGATGATCACAATGTTAGGTACATAAATGTTGAATTATTAAACTGTATACTTTCAAAGGATATATTATTACACACCAATTATACTTAAATAAAAATAAATTCATATTTAATAAAGCTAAAATGTTTCTGTAGGCATTGATACAGTGATTTGTTCCTTTTTCAAATATCAAATTAAAGAAATGTTTAACATTTTTAAAATATTTATTTTGTTAAAAAACATTTTGAGCTAGGTTAAAAAAATGTGAATATGTAATGACTCTGAATGACTTAAGAGCAACAGGGCAATCTTCCCATCTGCATCACCTGAATAATAAGCACTACCCCCAGGCGGCTGGGGTTGATTCCAGGAATGCTTGGTTCCAGTTCCTTCCCTCACTTACAGAACCAGCGTCATTGCTTGTCTCTTTCTTCTGTTTCCTTCGGTACCACCTTCACCTGGGCAGTGTCTCTTCTTCAGTCTGACTTCTGTTTGGCTCTCCCTCTGAACTTTAGATTCTGAAAACCGCATTTCCTTCCCTTTGTTTCTCCAGCCTTAGGGGGGAGATTCACTTCCTGCAGTTATTATTTCTGTGAATACTTCAGTGTCTCCTTTTCTGCTTTCATAATCCTCTAATCCTCCTACAACTATATAATCAACTTTCCATATTAAAATTTCTTTTCTTAAAATAAGTGCAGTGGCACAAAAAAAAAAATCTGCATTGTGTAGAATTTTCCTAGTTATTGAAAGATAATTAACATTTTTCTTGTCCCTACTCATATATAGTGATTACCAAAACATTCCTATACAGTTCAAACTCTTCTTCCATAGGGTGAGATAGTATGTACTTAGAACTACATAATGGTTCTAATGGGGAAGTAGAGAAATAGATAGATTTAAGAAAGATTTTAAGGTAAGACTTGGCAGGACTTGATCATGAGTTCTATCTGGAGGGCTTAAAAAGAGGGGTTTCTGCCATGGACCACTAAGTGAATAGCTATGTCAGTTACTGAGGAAGGAAAGTTAGAAGAATGGATACCCCAAGCATGGGGAAAAATATATAATTTTAGATGCTATTTTCAAAATATATATGTAATAGCCATGTAAAATTTTCAAATGCTTTTTGAAGTCTGAATAGTCAATTATAGAACTCAAAAATAAGGTTCACACTGATACAAACATCTATAATTTAGCAGTGAAGCCTTAGGAATGCATA
Source organism: Furipterus horrens (assembly GCF_987537825.1). NCBI lineage: Eukaryota > Metazoa > Chordata > Mammalia > Chiroptera > Furipteridae > Furipterus > Furipterus horrens. Next base: position 13,229,839 of record NW_028327182.1, read on the forward strand.
AGATCCTTAAGAAAATTTACTGGCTAATAAGAGAAGATAGACTTACTAAAAGGGCAATATTCCTGAGTCATAGAGAAAAAGAAGTCAGCAAGGGAAAGTTAGAATTAGAAGCCAGAGAGGTACCCCAAAGAAACAGCCAAAACAAAATAAAAACATTTTTAAAAATCTAAGTGTTATATACAATGGAAGCTAAGAGAGTTAATGAAGAAGTAAATTATTAAAATATGTAGAATACCGTGGAAAAATGAATAAGACAAATGCTAGTTTAGTGACCACCTAGAGGTCACAACTACATATATGTTTAGTTGGAGTGATTGAACTGAATGGGGTAGAATTAAAATTAGAAGAAATTGAAGACTATATGCTGAAAACATTAATCAACACAGTGTTGAGAATTTGTTTCTATGGCCAATCTCTCTATGTATATAAAATGGTTTGACATTTTAAATTAAAATACATTATCTTTCATAATCTAAATTATTTTAGTAGGTCCAGGATAAATGAGTAGGAAAAAAAAGGGTCCCTTAGCCAATATATTCAATCAACTCCAGAATTATCAGTTCTAAAAAAAAAAAACAACAAACAAACAAATAAAATGAAAATTTCAAATGGCAAAATATATGATTAATATGATTAAAGGTTGCAACAAAAAAGTATACCTTTTCAAATATTATATTAAAATAATTATTGAAAGTATAATATTCCATTTTCACAGTTAAAAAAATTATTGTGTTTATATCCATAAATATTTTTACTCTAAATATAATGCTGATGTCACTAAGTATTACAATAGAAAGAAATTCTACAGTTCAAAGTGTAAATGTCAAGTCATTGATTAATTTATTTAAATGAAATATTTCTTGACACTCAGTACTGTTTTGTAGCAAGAAGAAAGATGAAATTGCAGTAAACATGCTCTAATAAATGTCAGTGCAATTACCTACAAGAGTTGGCACAGTATCTATGATTAAATATGTAGGTGTGAATTGGACCAAATAATTTTAAAATGTAAATTTCATTTTGAGACAGGTCATTACTTTTTATAGACCAACTAAATACGGTTACACTAAAGCAAACATCACCTGCTCTTTTTAAGACATACTAGGCTACTTAGAACTACCTTACATTCATCATAGTGCAGATCATGACTCCACAATTTAGTTGGGTGGAAAGATATGGAAAGAGTTAAATAATGATTAGATAATAAACACGACTTCTGTTGCATTACATACTGAGACGAATATTGTTCCATAAAAACATAACTAGGCTATGCCTAAAATGGAATTGTCTTTTATATTTTTGGAAATGGATGATTATTTGACCACATCACCAAAAAATGAAAATTTCTTGTTCATTTTAGAGTAATTATAGCTATTTATAATCATCAGAGAAGGAAAACTCTGATTCCAAAAAACCTCCGCTGCCTTGCGGCATACCTCTTCAGGGGAAAGGCTAAGGGAGTAAACCCCGACAGAAAATCCGGAGCCGGAGTCCCTAAGGCGGTTTGACGTTGTAGTCAACACCGGCAACTCCTGCGGCGCACCTGAAGCCAAGCTGTATTGACTCCGTCTTTCCCTTGGACCCTTCAGCTGCGAAGAGAGGGGGGGTCTGCTGCATGGGCAACAGCAGACCCTCCATATCACCCTGCCCAGGCTCTGTAGCTTCAGCTCCACTGGAGAGGACACTCCAGAGTCATCGCAAGATGTCGATTCAACACGGGAGGAGACAGATACCGTGTCACTCCCGAGTCGGACTGCACAGCCATTCTCGGCGGTGCAGATAGACTCTTAAGAAGCTACACCATCGTCTCTCGAGACGGACGGCTGCCGACGATAGCTATTTATACATACCTATTGGACAGAATATAGTTCAGTCTGAACATAAAGAAAGGATTACTAATAAAGTACATATGAAAATCACTGTTTGTAACATTTCTGAACATGAATAAAATGGTTAAGTCTTGTCATGATTTAAAATACACTGCTTTCTTAAGTAATGATGCTTTTAGCTGTCCACTCGGTTATATAAAAAATTAACTCATTTGAAGTGCTATGATAATGTAGAAGAGTTTTAATTATGTTTACCCTAATCATATAATGACTGAATTTTCTCCTTAGTATAAAAGCACTGAAAAAATGGGTATGAGAAGATATCATTCTTTTGCAATTTTTTAAAGTATTGGTTTTGTGCTAAGATGCATACAAATAAAGAATATTTTGATGAAAAATATGGTCACTGTTCCTGGACATACATAATCTGGAAAAAACACATTCAATATATTACCATTTGAACAAAAGATGAGATATTTATAAAGTGGACTGAGGGGCTTTGGGAGTGATTGTGCTTAACTTTATAAAGACTACAATTTAGGTTAAAATTGGAGGGTATTTTTTTCTGATAAAACTAAAGAATACTTTCCTGATTTTATTATGAAGTACTTTTAAATAGGCATATGAGTAAGACCAGCATTAAGAACTTAAATAATAGATTGCAAGTAACTGGTGTTGGTGAAAATATGGAAATTTTTCATTTTAGATATTTAGAGAAATTTTCACAGAGTTGGGAAAATGGGTTGGTCTTAAAAAAAAAAAATAGAAGTGAGATCAAGAGGAGGACATCAGTTATTTCCAAAACTATGTGGAAACATTCAATAATGTGTCAAGAATGGAATGAAAAAAGTAATAAAATAAAAACCAAGATGAATAAAAATCAAATGGGCAGACTCTGTAATACTGTATTAAGAGACCTATAGTTTTAGTCCAGTTGGTAATAAGGTGTTGGTGCTGGTTGAAATCAGGAGTATGACCTGATAAGGAGGAGGTTTAGAAACATTCATCCAGTGATGGTTTAGGAAATATATTATATTACTGTTCACAACAAAAGGGAATTATTATAGGTCTCTGTGGACTACAAACAAGTTTAATGAATAAAAATATAAAGTGCACTAAAGTAGGCAGTTAACCTTGAGAAAGCCTACTAGCTTTTTCATGCACAGGCTTGAAAATTATGTACTAAGAGGTTGTCACAGGAAATAGTTGCAGAAATTTCAAAAAGAATAGACATTGCTTCAGGGAAATTTTTCTAGAAGAGTTGTCAAAAGAAATAAGAAACTTGTAATCTCAAAAGACCAAATGTGTTTCTTTCCTTGGCACTGGGATGGTACGTAAACAATGAAATATCTGCATGTGTCTGTCAATCTTGTCTAATAACTAGTTCAATTACCTTGGATGCCTATTCATACCGTAGGTTTATGTATTTTTTGGAAGTTTGACTATATCACTATTCAATTACAATAATGATTAAAATGCAAGTTATCCTATAGAGTCAAATATCTGTAGGAACGCATACTTTGCCACAATTTACCAAGTTCTTATATTTAATCATAATTTCTCTCTCTTTCTCTTTTTATTTTGCATTTGCTAAGCTTCTGTTTTCTGAAGACACTTGGAAAATATAATTTTCATATTTCACCTAATGTATGCTTTTGAAAAACAAACTAGGTTCCCTTATTTTGCATAAACTATGAAGGAAGTCATATGAAAATCAAGCTTCCAGGTCCTAGTAGTAAATTATATTTTCATTAAAGTTTTCTCATTTCCTTAGCCTTTTTGGTTATTTCCCAGTCATAGAGCGTATTTTGTTATGATTAGTTTCAGAATTTACAATATTGACTAAATCTTTAAAATTGTAATGCCTTCTGTTTTCACATAGTCATCTTAGTTATTTGGACTTCTGTCACTCATAACTTTCAAACAGTAATAAAATTTTGATTGATTATATCTTTGTAGATGATAAAAATAGTTCTAGCCATTATGTTAATTTTAACGTTAATTAAATACTGATGGTATAGATGATAATATTCATGAGATATTTTATTATTTGATAATTTTAAAAATAACTTCCTGATATTCTAAAATATTAGGCACAGATAAAGTTTTATTATTAAAATCTCTTCATTTTTAATTGTTTTTAAACATTGATTTTCATCTACAAATCTTACACTTCTTAGTATTCTATAAGCCAGAGCTAACTCTCAGTTAACCAGGATAATGAGACAAAGAGTGGTTGTGGGATTTTAGAAGTGGTCCTGAATCATTTTTCTTACACTTAGTATTGAAATACATAGTTAATATAGAATGTAATTTCAATTATTTTAATACTAAATACAAATTCAACGAAATGACTATGTCAAAGTTGTAGGTAGAACCGTCTGGATCTTCCTGCTTAGCACTTTGGTTTTCCTGTGCCGGATGCCTCCACGTTCACCAGATGCAAAGCCTCTGTTCAGAACATCATCAGGGAAACCAGGGCGCTGTAACATTAAAGGTGCAAACACTGGCATTTACATCGCACACAGCCCCTGCTATAAAAAAAGTTATTAACATAGATATAAAATAGCTAAATTGTGAAATGTACTAAAAATAAATGAAAACATGTCAATGTTAATAAAATATAAGAATATACTTAGAGTGATTATATGGAAAGTTTGTGGAGGCAGTATATAAATTTATGCACTTCCTAGAGATGTGTAAGCTATTGTTTGCTAGCTGTGTTGTCAATAGTATGTGATTATTTTCTTTTCATAGACAGGAAAACACACTTTACTGCGGGACTTTGTAACCGTATTTCAGGATTATTTTTTTGTTGTTGTTGAGTTAGAAATTGCTCAACTTAATTTAGCAAACTGAGATAGTGAAAGTTCATTAACTTTACGGATATGCTACCTTGATATTAGTTTAATTGTTTTGCTTAGAATAGTCTTTCAGATAGCAGTTTGACAAAAACAAATTTGCTTACTGTACATAAGGTCTGACTACTTAAAACTATTTCAGAGGTATTTTTAAAATTTTAAATGTAGTTATATAAAATAGAGATTTGTGAAACACACAGATATACATTTTTTCTTTCCTTGTATTTACTAAATATTTTGCAGAAGGAAGTAAGACACAATTTATCTGCTAAATGCATAATCATATGGCTAGTTTTATCCTGAGTAAAACTATAACAATGGTTCTTTCTGTATCTTGACTAGTCAATTTTTTCATGTTCCAACAGTGAGGCAATATTTTATTTTACCTTTAAATTAAATCCTAGAAACTAGAAGATAAGGACAAAAATTAATTATTTTAGAAAAAGTATGCAGATCTTTATCATATATCTATAATTTCCATGACACATTTTACATGCTTTTTATTTCCTCTTTTTATTAAATATTACCAGAAATCTAAATCATGCTATATGGTTATAACTTTATTCTAACCCAAGTCCCTTTAAAATTAAAGATGGTTCAGTAGGCAAGCACATGATCCTCCAGGGGAGCCCAAATGATGCCACATTCATATTTTCCCCCAATGGGGTCATTCATCCCCAAGGAGGTTTTTTTTATAGTAAATCAATTTTTTTTTACATTTGTCTGGATCACCAGGATACATAAAAATACATTTCTTAGTTGTTTTCATTTTTCTTCATCGAGACACGCCTATTTCATTTTTTTTTTTTACAAAATATTCACATTCTTTCTTGTGGCTATTTTTTTTTCTATTTTATTTAATTCATTCTTAAATTAATTCAACACTAGACATGACTTGTTCATAAATAAGCACCCATTAACAAAAAGAATTATGTAAAACCCTGAGTCATTTTCCATACAAAATGGGAAAGTTGTCCAAGCATATGTGATTTTGTATACACAGGGAAAATTCTCTACTGGTCATCTGTCTCTGAATGTGGGGGACTACATGGGATAGAACTAGAGGCATATCAGTTTCAAATTGATTGAGCATTCATTTTAAATAAAGTATTTATAACATTTCTAAGCAGTGTTCATATGTTCATGGGTATTCCTACTTCTCTAGTTGATTTCACCTTCTGTTAATTTCAACATTGCTTGGAAGGCAGGGTTACATATTTGCCTTTAGCAAACATTTTTGAATTTTTATAAAGGCATTCAAATCCAGGAGGTTAAAAACAGAACAAGAGAATACCATGCAGCAGAAAGAAAGAACCCCTACCTTTTGTGACAACATGGATGGAACTAGAGAGAATTATGCTTAGTGAAATAAGCCAGGCAATGAAAGACAAATACCATATATCAACTAATACACGAAATTAAGGAACAAGACAAACAAATGACCAAAACTGAACCAGAAGGGTGTAAACAAAGAGCAGACTTACAGTGACGGGGGATGGGGAGGGAGGTGGGAGCGAAGGGGGGTAAGTAAGCGAAGGGTTTAGTAAAGGAACTAGTATAAATAACCCATGGACATGCACAACGAGGTTGGGATTTGACTGTGGCAGAAAGGGTGGGCTGGGTGGGTGGGGGTAATGGGGAACAAAGTGGGACAACTGTAATAGAAAAACAATAAATTAAAAAGATAAGAAAATAAAATAAAATATTCAATTTTTAGGAAAGATAAACTCAGTATCCTATTTTTATAATATATAAGCCGGATTTAATCAAATGTTTTTCTGCATCTATTGGGGTCGTGTTTCTTAGAATACAACTGCCTTCTTTCTGCATTTGGGTCAACTTTTAGCTCTAACAGAACACATGCTTCTCGGAGCGCTCCTGGTGTCCTATGTACTCATTGACAGCAAACTTATTTTCTGCATTGTGAGCCCTCCGAAAGTGGGTGTGCCTGGAGCATCACCAAAGCCGTATGTAAATGGATGGACAAGAACGTTAGATGCAAATACTATACCTGTACGTATCACCTCTACCCATGCGTTTGTGCCCATTGGATTTCACTTACAAATCGTGTGTTCAAAAAAAAAAAAAAGCTATTAAGAATGTCAGGATGGTGCAGACTGACACTAGCCCAAGTGCAGGCCCTTTCTGGGCTCATGGACCTTGGCAGGTGCAGCAACTGTCTGCCCATAAAGCCAACCCTGATTAGTAAAGAGGGCATTGTCTTTTTACTCTTACATCAGATCATTTGCTTTTTTCATGAGCCCACGTCTTATTTCTTGGTCAGCGGCCTTTTAGAGATTTGTTTTTTTCTTCTATAATTATGAGATCACAAGAATTGTGGCAATTAATCTGCCATTTGTGCAGGAGAAAACAGCTTTGAATAGCATAATTCAATATGCTGATTGTATCTATTTTTGTTATGACATCCATCTTCATCGCCATCTCTACCTGGTGCTATCGGGTGCAGAGCTTTTTTTTTTTTTCTCAAAATGGGAACTACTCATCGTCTTTGAAGACAAGGAAGGGAAATGTCTGACTGTAAATTTTAAAGTAAAAGTTTTTCTCCATGCATAAACTATTGAAAAATGCACAGTATATTTAGTTGGTCTTATATCTTTGATTTCAGGGTAATAAGACCCACATCACTAAGTTTTTTTTTTTTATTTATTTCTGTTATTTAAACTGTTTCATTCCCACTGGCATCCTCACCCCACCCCAACTGATAGATACGTTGAAGATGCTATCTCAGTTATGATTCACTGACTGCTTTTCCATCTTCAGTGTGTTGCTGATGTAGTTAACTGATATTCATTTTCTTCATGGTTTCATAACTTTAATTATTCTTCTAGTAAGATGTTTAAACCTTGTTCGAGTGTAAGTTTTTCAGTTTTTCCCTTTTTTGTTTTCTTTTTTAGTTCCTATTTGTACTACATCTCCTGACAAATTTTCTGAAGCCAAAATGTGAAAAATGAAAATTATTGTCAAACCAAGTAGTTTGGGGCTTGCTTCTTAACCTTGCAGAGAATCACTGACGGTTTTTGTCTGAGGAAATATGTCATCAGCTTTCCGTTTTTTGTATTTTTAAATTACAAGGCAAAAAGGCCTATGACAATTCAGACTCACAAGCCTTTTGGATTCAATATCTTAGAGGAATTTTCAGTGCCAGTCAGACTCCAAATTTTTTCCTTTCAGCTACTCTATAATTTTATCTGTTGTAAAGGTACATTGTTTTATTCTTGAAATTCCTTTAAATGGGTATTTTGTATGTGATCTAATTATCTGATGATGATCGAATTAATAAAATCCATATAACTAGAAGTTTGAAAATAAATGTTACAATGCATAGATAGAAATCATCAATATTAATTATGTCAAAATTGTATCACTGATTTTAGTCCATATATTATTTAAAATATGACAGAAATGTAGTACTTACCTAGACACAGTATGCCATTGTAAAAATGCTCAGTGTTACCGTCTTTAGAAATGTATCAGTTTAATGGGAGACATATTATGCTGCAAATACATTTAATTTTGCTCTTTAAATAGTTATGCTATTTTCTTTTAAATCTTTGTATGTTGACTTCTCTGCCAAATCATGTCTTCTTTGTTGCCATACAATTTTGGATTGTAATTGGTTAAGCCTAACCTCAATCACAAATTATTTTAATATTCATTGCTCCATGATAAAGTAACTAAAATTCTCTTTACTAATACAGGTAAGATTATAGGTCAGTGTTTCTTTGAGTTCACTGATCTGCTAGGTTCAGATACCTAGTACAATCATAACCCTTGAAAGTCTTGGTGGTGGACAGTTTTCTTAGAAAGGTGGTAAGGATGAGACAATTAAAGGCATTCAGAGCACAAATATGTCACAAGAATTGGTAGAGTGGAGCAAATTGCAAAATACAATGTGAGCACATGAGAAGGATCAGGGCTCAGTCAACTTAAAATTTCAGGCAAACTTTGTTGTATAACACTGGGATTAAACTGTTATATGGGCATTCAAAATCCAAACAAGTAGTTAATTAAATGCCACACACAAAAAATGTGTGTGGAGGGAGGATGTTGAACATGTGCAAATAGTGATGCAACATGCCTTGAAAATAATAAGTTTAATATTTATCGTAGAGTTTATGTTAAAAATAATCACACTTTAAATAAATGCATTGAATTTTAAGACAATAAAAATATGAGTAATTATATAGCGAGAACTGTAATTCATAAGTAGTCCCTATTCATTTGTAGAACACTCAGGGAATTTTGTGAATTGTAATCAGGAGATAATGATCAAATTTACTTATTCATAAGTCATATTTGTTCCTTATCCAATTCACACATAAATATGACTTTATGAAATAACTATTAGATTTTGTAAATTTCTAGATTTTGGAACAAGATACATTAAAAAATGCCCCAACACCTCTCTGAAAGCAGTTGCACTTACTAGGCTTATGAATTTACAAACAACTTTGGTATGTATTTGACTAAGCTGGAAATTAAACAAGCTGATTTCAGTATAATGCCAAAAATTTTATCTGGTAATTGACATACACAAATCTAACAATTCCCTAATGAGTAGAATAGCTGTTTTCTTACTTTAGATAAGCTCAGCTTCATTTTTAATTTATTTTCTCCAAATTCCAGGTACCCCATGGTGATTTGTGTTTATTATTACATTACTGTTATAATAACTCAAAGCAAACATAAACTTTTGTTGAAGACGGAAATACTTACCAGCCTAAATTTTAATGCATAATTTTCATAATTTATTACATTGTCTCTGAGCCCAAGTAATTCATTTTGAATTTGAATAGTTATTTTGAGAATTCCTTTTAATTGTTTTCTAACACTTTTACTCCTCTACCTTACTATTCATTGTTAGTACTTGAAATAATAATTGCATATATAGAAAATAATACAGGCATTTTTAAGTATGGAGGTTGGCAATTAACCTATTTTCTATTAGGGACCAGCTCTATCACTTTGTATAGTTGTTCTGTTGTGATACAAAGATTTAGGTCCCATTATGATACAAAGCCTTATGTTCTGATAATGTGGTAAAGAAGAATAAACCATGATGAAAGGGCACTTTTGAATCCTATTCTTCAAAAAATCAAGCATTTGACAACACTGAATGTCTACTGTACCCCCTACATAATAAGTATTTAGCTCTGAATATTTAATAAGAAATCAAAGTGTGGCTGAACTTAAGGGATGTCTAATAAAGTGGAGAAGGCAAACAATACATAGAAAAATCCATAAATAAAATTTGATAAGATTGACACTGAATCATTTACTAGAGTTTAATAACAGTAGGAAATTAAGAATGCTTTGGAGTGCATGAACTATGCCTAATACTTTTCTCCAGCTTGCAAATTACACTTCTTTGGAAATGCCATTGTATTTTGGAGAGCACTATATAATATAAAATCATCAACTGCTGTAATGCATTTAAAAACTGCCTTTGTTATCTTGAAAAAAAGACATCTTAATGAAGTGAATTTTAAAGTCAGAGAAATTAGGAAGGTTAAATATTATTCTTATATTACTTAGCTATACTTAATACCAAGTTTAATCCAGTCAACAGAAGGCAAAATAACCTTGATTCAGCTAAATTGCTCCCACTATAACATCTACAATTCTGGCCGAGGTAAAAATAAAGTGCTTGAACAGATACCAAGGTCATATTCAGAATGTCAGGCATTTGATGTCTACGTAGGACATTGGTAGAACTTTGATTGCCACCAGTTTTCTTTGTTTATGACATCTGCTTCCTGTGAAATGGAAAGTGGGGACAGATGCAGAAATAAAGTGCAGGGCATATATTAATTGTGATAATTAGTGTTTCTGAATTTTTGAAACAACAATTTTTAAAAGCCAGTAAATGTTCATAGACAATAACTGATTCTGTTAAATATACAAATTAATAAATGAAACAAACAAAATAAAACAAAAACCCTTGGTGTAGTCATATAGCCTTTTAAAAATTCAAATGAGAAGCATGGAAATTTTGTATTTGGTTAAATCATAGTGAATTATTTAGATTTACAATTTCACATGGTTTCAAATGAAATGGTATGGTTTAATTTAAAAAAGGAATGTACTAGTTAACATACAAATAACTATAATACTTCTCTTTCAACCTTCCTTAAAATAGGAGATATGGCAAAAATCAATTCTACAAACGATCACTACTCAATTTTGGAGACTTTGAATCAATATACCAATTCATCTTTAAGAATGCAAGCTTTATGTTCAGGGTTAGACCCATGCTGAGACATCGGTAACAAAGCAGTCTTAACAGGCTTCTCCACTTATCAGTTTTGTGACTTAAATTCATATATATATGAATTAAATTAATACATACATATGAAATCTTTATTTTCTTTTTTTTATGTATTATATTGTATACCTAAAACATATATAATTTTATTAACCAATGTCATCCTAAGTAAATTGAATTTTAAAAAATTTATGGAATCTAAAAGAAGTCTTCTGTTTCTTGTTTAGAGGATGAAATCTTTATTTTCAATTACAGTTTATTTTCTGTATTAGTTTCAGGTGTATGGCATAGCGATTAGACAATCACATACTTTACAAAGTGGACCCCCGCCCCCATATTTCAAGTGCCCCCCCGACCCCATACATGGTTATTCAATGTTATTAACTATATTCCTTATGCTGTAATTTACAACTCTGTGACTATTCTGTATCTACCAATTTATATTTAATTTCTTCACCTTTTCCACCAGCTCACTAGCACTCCACCCCTCTGGTAACCATCAGTCTGTTCTCTGTATCTGTGAGTCTGTTTCTGTATTGTTTGTTCATTTTGTTCTTTAGACTCTAAGTTGCCTCTTAGCTTCCTTATGTGTGAGCAGAGACATCATGAACTCCAAAAGGCTGTTGTAGAGTCAGATGAGAGAAAGTTTAAAAAGAACTCTGTCATGGCACCCATAACTTTACAAAAATCTAACTGGCATAGAACAGGTGCTCAACAAGTGTTTACTGAAGAAATAAATCTACCATTTTTAGAAATAGAAGGGAAGACACTTTCAGTATGGTAATGACCGTGAACTCTGTTATCTAATATGAACCGTTAGTATTTTCTGCAGAGTAAGAACACTTAATATCGTGCCCTGTCCTGGAACTGTGACCGTGTGCCCCTATGTTTTGAACTGTAAATTGCACAAGTGCAGACTTCTAATGAGATACTACCTCAAAGGCAATATTTTAATATAGTATTTAGATATTTTTGACACTGCTTTTTTTTCTATTTTGAAAACATTTCTAATGGTTTTCATCTTCTCTGCAGATTTAGCCTGTGTAGAACAATTGTCTTAATAACACCCCATCCCCACCCTGAAGTCTGATCAAAGGGAAGCAGGGAATGATTGATGCACTACACCAGCTGTAATTTCTTTACATAAAGTGTCCTTGCTCCAACGCAACTCCTTGCGTATTAAGCCATAGCACGTTCATCCATCCAATACTAACATGTTTAGCCGTCAAAGCACATAGCCACTGAACATTTATACACCAGCACAGAGAGAAATGACATTTGTCAAACGACGGTAACACACAGTAGAATGTAATAAGGGCCTAATAAAGATTTTTTAAAATTCTGGAAAGTGACATTAATTGAATAACTACCATGGGTCAGGCATTTGTCTAGATTTTTAACATATACAACCTTGGCCTTATTTGATTTTTCCTAAACATTGGGACGTTGACATTAATATCACCGTTTTACAGATCACAAAGGAAAAATCCTGAAGGTAGTAGAGGCTAAAATATTCCTTAGCATTCTACTTCAATATCCTTCACTCTAAAGAGACGTCTATTATATAATATCCACAGAATACCTTTAAATACCCACAGCCTCTCTTCCTCCTTCCTCATGCCTGCTGTCAAACTTGAATTTTTGTACTTTTTGTTTTTTCATTTCCATGCACTATTCCTAGGTAAATCTCTGCCTCCAGCTTTAAACACTTCCCCTCTCCTTTCTCATATCAGTCAGGTTGGCTCATGTTACTTTGAATAAAATCCTTCAGGGATTCCTCTTAGGTGAGGATGAAGGGAAAGCTCTTTTCCATGAGAGGCTAAAGCCTCTTTGTGCTGACTCCTCCCATTCTACTCTGCTCCACTCCTGAAGCTCCTCCCTTGGTACCTGATGCTCCCTCCTTACAAAACGAGTTGCAGGTTGTGATTGTACACAATCATGTTTCTGAGCACTTTTATTTTTTCCTTTGGCCTCAGTTTGAATTTCCATATTCATTCAAAACCTGAGGCAAGTCTCACCTCTTCTATGAAGCATGTCAGACTGAAATAGGTACTTCTTGAAATATTTGATACCATGTATCATAAAGGCCCCAAAAGTATGGTTAAGACTTTTTTTTCCAGAACATGCCTTGGAAAAAAAGGAATCATCTTATCATTTAAATTTCTTATATTTGAGGTTTTCTATGTAGTCAATTACTATTATGAGAAAAATGTTTTTGTGGGAAATACCTTTCTGAAACAACTTTAATCATTTGTACCTTCAGATGCTTCTATAAGTAACTAAACACCTGGTTTCAAAAATGTTGTTTCATGACTGCTTAGTAGTCATTCATAAACTCAGGACTTCACAACTACCAGGATTAGATACTAACAGGAATGACCCACTTAAAAAGCACTTTTGAAGAGTCATAGATAAAAGTATTATACAGGTAAAACATATACCTCAAAAATAATTGAAAAGTGCCAGAGAGAAAGCAGTCCTTTTAATTTGATGGCTTGGAATACATTTTCCAGTGATAGCATTTACAGGATTTTTAAAATGTTGTATTTCAGGAAACAGGCAAAAATGAGTCTGATGTGCCTTAGAGAACTGTTAGATGACTCATAAAGTAGCTGCCATAATGACTAAATAGCAATGTCTAGGATTCACATGAAAAGTTTAAGAAAATTGCTTTATAACATATGAATATAAAAAGCCATAACTTTATATTAATATCTTATTGTATACAGTACTACTTTAAACGTGGTCTGGTAATAATTGGAGTACTTGTATGTATGAGAAGTGTGTACTTACCTACTTCTTTTCATTCAGGATAGATAAAGATACTCTTGTTACCATCTTTATATGAAAAATAGAGAAGTGTCTTACAGTCTGTCTTTTTTTTTTTGGCATGTGTAATACTTATATAGCTCTTTTCCTTTGTATTAATTTTTATTAGTCTCTTTTCAAGATTGTATCTGTTAATTTTAGAGAGACAGAAAGGGAGGGAGAAAGGGACAGAGAGAGGCATCAGCGTGTGGTCACCTATCATATGCCCCCAACTGGGGACCTGGCCCTCAGTGCAGATATATGCCTTGGCTGGGAATCAAACCAGCTATGCTTTGATTTGCAGGCTGGCACTCAATCCACTGAGCCACACCAGCCACGGCGATTGGTCTCTTTTCATTAATATACTACTGATTACTTGATGAACAAATAATGTAAACAGCATAAGGGAAGGCTGTCTTTTTAATAACTGGTGTGGTCACCAGTCTTGAAGACTTCTTAACTCAGAGTGGGCACCTAATAAATAATGTTAGAAGAGATCACCAAATTAGTGTATACTCAGCCATTTCGTAGTGTTTCATATGCAATAAATAATTTGTTTATTTTTCAAGTAGGAATACATTATTGTAATAAATACTGAATAAATGAATATCACACAGTGGTTGGGCAGTAGTCTGAATCAAATCCAGACTTGCCTTCTGCTCAATCTCTCAGTATTTCCATAGCCTCTTAGAAAACAGAGAATGGGGAGATTATTTCCATCTTTGAGTGGGAGGTATAATAATTTGCTATGGAATTTAATAAGGCTGAACTAACATTTCCCACCATTCCTCAGTAGTGGCATATTAATGCTGTACACTAAACTTTATTTACCAGCCAATTTGAGGCCAAGAGTTAGTTCCTAGCTGATTGGGCACTTTAACCAGCATATGCTTCTGTTTAGGTAGAAGTTGACATTCAATGCTGGAGGCTGAATGACTATATTTTTACACTTCCAGGCAGAATCCACAAAAGCCTTTTTAAATCACAAAGTATTTATCCCTTCTAGATAGCCAGAATAAAAGCTCTTTATGTAAAGAACTTCAGTGAAACATCCATTTTCTTCAGCCCTTATTCTGTAGCCCAGCGGGCCAGACCACTAAATTGCTGACATTGAGAGACTGACACAGCCCTGCACTGTCCCTTTGGAAACAGGATGCCTTGATTAGACTCAGGTATCCGGTGTCAACTCTATTAAGACACACAATAGCCTGTATCCAGCCTATTTCATTCTGAGAAGCAAATAATCCCATATTCTTTGTATGCTAGGGACAAGTCAAAAGAAAGACCTTTGCTGAGTCATTATATTAAATCTTGATAACTATTAAGAAAAATCTAATCATTGTTTCCTAAGTGTTTTATACTTACAATACCCTATTTTTTATTAGGGATTCATGTGTTCCATGTGTTCACAATTCTTTAATTTTTTGAACTTGAATTCTCTTTGAAGTTTAAAACCTTTAGAGGTGTCTCCTTCCTTTGAATTGATAACATCAAGTGTTTGCGTCTAATTATATAGTCATGCAATGCCAAACCATCTTTCCCATTTTAATAACTTGCACATATAACTAATTACAACATGATAAAGTCAATTCTGCTTACTGAACAATTGGTAAACTATTCTCCATCTGAAAAATGGAGGCTGTCAGATGTTTTGTATTATACTATGGTGTGTGTGTGTGTCTGGCCTGAGCAGTTGATGCAAAAAATAGTCCTGTGTTTTTTGTCTATTTATGTTTATACTGATTATCATTAAGAGTCCTGCTGTCTTTCTCTGCTGCTTGTGGTGTTTCACCTTTTTTTTTTTCCCCGCTCTTTGAAAAATACCACGTTACCTATTCCTAAAATGGCCTGGGTCTATCTTTCTCACTTGGGGTCCTCATGTCAGTTACTTCAAGTCTCAGTCTCAGAGTTCTTGGTATTTCACGAACCCTATAATTCCTTAATTAGATTGCTGCTTAGTCAAATGGCTATAGTTTGCATTCCTGGAAAGGATTTGGGAAAAGATTGTCTCTTGAATTATTACAGAATGGCTGAATTTTTATATTTCCTGTCCCTTTGTCACAGACTGCCTTCTCCTTACCTATTATATATAATTTTATTCTACTTTCCTAACATGGAACACATGTAGTTCTCTCTTAGGGAGGCAATGAGAGTCCTCATCTAGCCACTTCGTCCAGTTTAAAAGTTTAGGATCTCTGGGTGCTCTAAAACCTGACTTATCAGGTCTTGGAACTATTTCTGTGCTCATATCTATGGTCTAAAGTTACTTTTTCTTCCTTTCCTTCCAAATGTGTACACTCAACATACAATGGTGAACCAGGGTCAAAAACTTCTTCTTGAAAAGGACGGATGAAAGGACAGACTGAACTGATTTGAAGCAATTCTGAAATCCCAAAAGAAGAAAAATATCATTCATGATTTTATCAATCACTTATAAAACTGTTTCCAATTTATGGTATTGGCACATCAACTATATTTATAGGTGTGGATTCACTCACTTTGAAGACCTCTACACATAGTTTTGTATTTTATTTTTTAAATATGCTTTTAAAAATTAAATATCTATCTGATTTAATTTTTTCATAGATAATGATAATTTTTAAAAGGTAAGGTAATCTCTGCAAAAATAAAAGTGATGCTTAATATGATATATTAAAGAGTTTTTTTTTTAAATATCAGCAACATTGAGGGTAAAAACTCTGAAGTGCAGTGATAATGCTGTATTTTCTGGCATTTGCCCATTTTTATGTAGGTGCTGAACTATTCCTCATTCTCAAGTAAGTATTACTGCTCACTCCTTGGTCACATATATTTAGTTCAATCTGGTTGCATTCAGTTGAACCTACACAATAAATGAATAAAAATGATTTATTAAATAATTGAACTAACAGGGAAAATGAGGACAGACTCATAAATGGAGAGCAGGATGACAGCCAGTGGGGCAGGGAGGTTAGGGGTGGAGGGACTGAACAAAAAGGAAAAAGGACTCATGGCCATGGACAAGAATGTGGGGATTGCTGGGGGGAGAGGAGTATAAGGGGACGAAAAGGTAATGTAAAACACACAATAAATATTCAATTTAAAAAATAAAAAAGGAAAAATGAGCTGTTAAATAATACTTTTCCTTCAGATTAAAGTTTGCAAGTAACAATTTTACATGTTAGATTGTTAAATGAATTCTTAAAGTTTTCGTTTCATATTTAGGTACAAAAAAAGTATATAGTCAACTGGCAGGAGGAAGTTAAACAGTATCATTAATGCTTTTAATTATTATTTCAGAGAGTTATCCAGTTAGGAGAAGAAAAAAAATTCCCTGTATACCAACTGATATAAGAGCTAATCTAATAATTTTGATGCAGATGCATGAATGTTGTAGTCAATAAATAAAAGTAAAATTAATTTGTATAATATAAGAAAAATGAAGAAATAACTAGTTGTCTGTCAAATAGATAATTAGATAATCTGATATTTTAGGATACATTATTATATTAAAAAGCTTTAAAGAACAAAAACATTTGCCAAGCTTTTAAAAATGTAAAGAATCTTTATAGTGCTCTTCAAAATATGCCAGAGGAAAACCACTACCGCCACAATGCACTGATATAAATGTGATGGTCATTTTCCTTTGTATTTGGTTGCGGCTGAGAGAGAGGTAACAGAGACCAAAAATTCTTCTGAATACTTATTTTATGGCCAATTCTTTCATAGTAATATTACTAAAAGATTGATATTACCCAGTTTTCCCAGGTCAGCTTGACTTTGAATCTCTTTCTTCTGCATGAAACTTCAAAATAAAGTAAAGACCTAGGCTTTCTGAGTGCCATATTATTCTGTGATAGAAAATTAACTGAGAAGCATGAAATTTAGGGTCACATACATGATACCTTGCAGTGACACTGGTTTAGCCAATGAGTAGGTAGATGTGCTTGAAAAATTATTAATGTCTCTGAATGACTGTCTTCAATTGTAAAATGTGGATAAAGAATAAACTTCAGGTATTAAATATATGTATAATTACATATATATTTTCAATTGACTGAAATAAAAGAGACTTAATGAATGGAAGCTTTTATGATTTTCTTTTCTTTTGCATAGTGAACACTCCATGAAGGCAGTATTTTTATATCAAAGAGAATAAAATGCATTATATTGTTTCTACTAAATGCACAGAATCAATGAGCTGGTATATTTTTAAAGTGGAAACATCATGTTTTATTGTCTTAACTATAAATGCAGGCAAGTATTTATATCATTTCTAAAAAAGTACATAATTTTTCAATTTAACATTTTATTTTACTTATTTGGAATTAAGCTTATTTTTAGTTATGAGTGAAAAATTATTTTATACTATGTTTAATGATATAAATTGAAAATCATAACTCTATTGTATAAGACTCATATTTCATTAATTATATCAATTATTGATATCAAATTATTTTCAGCAATTTTTATCTTGATATAAATTCTACTCAGCCTTTTGATGTTTAGAAGATTTGTAGTTTTGAAAATACTTAATTTATTTTTTGGTGATGAATTTTTTTGTTTCCATTTTCTATTAAGTAGTGTAAGACACTACCTCTTTTTATCACTTTCATTAATAATAACCACTAAAAAGAACCAAAGTCTCATAAAAATCATCTTTCATTTTAGTAGATAAACTCCATATTTTGAGAAGATTAATCTTAGACAATATCATGAACTTTAGACTTGGAAGAATTAAAATGTGATTTCTTAAGCATAATTACTCTCAGCAGATTTAACTCTTCTTAAGTATCATTTCAAAGTGATCTCAGGTATACATTGGGGAAACAGTGATAATAATCTAATGCAATTAACTATGTATAAAACTGAAATGTATATTTTGTATAGTTGTTGGGATTTATTTTCAACAATGAATATTTCAACCTGAGAGATCAGCTTTTCAGAAAGTTAAGCTAAGAGAGACTGTGGGAGATTTTTATATTAAAAAAAAAAAAAAGAAAGAAACAGACTGGGAGAAAAAATAATCCATGAAAATAATATTACTTTAAGACTAGTTAATTTAAATGTTAAAATACTGAAAACTGACTTTTAAAGAATGATGATTAAAAATCTAATTATAAAATATCACTTTTCAGAGGTGTAAATTGTTCAATTTTTTTATGTTTAATGAATAACTAATATGTAGATAGTACTATGCTAAACACTGAAGAGTAAAAGTAATTTGAGATAACATTCTGTTTTCCAACATATCTCAATATCCTTGGAGAGAGGACATTTACAAGCATGTACAAAAAAAAAAAAGTTTCATGTTGATTTTTGAATAACATTTTACATAAAGGAGAGATTAGTATCTACATGGTAAACTAAGAAGAATTTATATAGTGGTAGAATAAAAAGGCCAGAGTAAATTTGGAGAATGGTAAAATGAGAAAAATAGAGTTTGTAAGTTATTTGAAATTGCAATGGGCAACTATTAGGAGTTGAGTTGATCTTTCATTCTAAAGAGAAGAAATTTTGCAAGGTAGTGCTAGAAAGGAAAATTAGATACATTGTTGGATAATTTAATTTTTCTGAAAATAGTACACTCATTAGTCAAATAAAATGAAAAGAATGATTTTCTGCAAAAAATGTATGTTTTAAAGGTATTTTAGAATAAATTAAATGTAGAATGGATTAGAGTTCTCTTAAAATCAGAGCAGGGAAAACTATTTAATGTTATAAAAATGATTAAGGTATATGATAATATCCTGAGTTAAGGTGAATGGGAAAAAAACATATAGAGATATAGTTCATGTTTTCAAGGAGTCACAGATAAAAACGACCAATCCAAACAAGATGAAAAAATAATCCAAAAACAAGAGGATAATGTAAGGAGCCAGTGGGACAACATGAACCGTACCAACATTTGCATCGTTGGGGTGCCAGAAGGAGAAAAGAAAGAACAAGACATTTAAGAATTATTTGAAAAAATAATGAAAGAAAACTTTTCTAATTTGGTGAAAGAAATGGACGTGCAAGTCTGGGAAGCACACAGAGTCCCAAACAAGATGGCTGAAAAGAGGCCCACACCAAGACACATCATAATTAAAATGCCAAAGGTTAAACATAAATAAAGAATATTAAAAGCAGTTTGTTGCCTGTAGGACAGTTCCCATAAGACTTTCAGCTGATTTTTTAAAAGAAATGTTGCAGGCTAAAATATATTGGCAAGAAGTATTTTAAAGTCATGAAAAGCAGAGACTTACAGCCAAGACTGCTTTACTCAGTAAAGCCATCATTGAGAATCAAAGGGCATATAAAGTGGTTCCTAGACAAGAAAAAACTAAAGGAGTTCATCATCACCATACCATTAGATATGTAATGTTAAAGGAGCTTATTTAAGAAAAAGATTAAACCAATAACAATAAAAATCAATAAACACATACCTATCAAAAATTGAATCTAAAAAACAAACTAAGCAAAAAGAGCAGAGACAGAATCATGAATATGGAGAACATTTTGATGGCTGCCAGTTAAGAGAGATGTTTGGGGGAAATGGGTGAAGAGTTGAGGGGATGAAGAAGTACCAATTGGTAATCATAGAATAGCCATGGGGATATAAAGTACAAAAGAGGAAATGCAGTAGCCAAAGAACTTATAAGCATGATCCATGGACATGAACAAAGGGGTGGGGATTGCCTGAGGGACTGGGAGCTGTTGGGTGGGAGGGGCAAAGGAGAAAGAATTGGGACAACTTTAACAGCATAATCAATAAAATATAATTTAAAAACTAAAGAAAAAAATTCTTAGAAAAAACAAAAACTCAACCGTGCTTTTCTATTATACAAGATGATTCCAGGATCAGATAGTTTCACTAACAAATATTAAATTTAAGAAATTACACTAGTGATACACAATGTTTTATAAGTAAATAGAATCCCTTGAAAAGGAATAATATTACAATTTAATCTTTAATCCTCAATCAATATATTACATTAACTGAATTTTAAAAATTATACGTTTATCTTTGTAAACATAAACACTTCATAACATTTAACATTCATTCATTAAAAAGTTTAAGAAACTATTAATAAACTAAGTTTCTAAAATTTTATTTTATATGTGCAGTATGTTTTAATAAAAAGGTTTAAAAACAATATGTAGAAAAATAAAATCTGTTAAATTTTGATCCACTAAACTTCTGGTTTCTGTAAGTTTTTAAGTTTAAGCAAGTTAAAAATATATCGCTACACTATTTGTTTTGTATTATTTCATCTTTTATTTCTCCAGAGGTACAAATTTTATTAGCCTGTCTAAAAATCAATATAAAAAAATCGAATCAGAAACAAAGGAAATTGATTTAAGTAGCATATCTACAATATAAAGGAAGTTTAATTATATAGTGACTTTATACAAGTGAAATAAAAATATTCCATCAAAAATTTCTCATACTGGGTAGGTAATTTCAGTACTGATGCTGTCACATATTAGGTTAAAGAGATTTCACAAAACAGATTTTAAAATGGGTTTTATTGGAGAAAGAGAAAAAGTAAGCTCATCAGTATAGAAATATATCTGGATTCCCATGTTCCATATGATCTCCTGGAAATGTGTTTCAAGTCAGGGCTCCTGCTGGGTGTGGGTGAGTTTCGTTACAGAGAGAGCATTGCTCTCTGTGCATCTACCTTCATTGAGGCAACAGGAGAAAATCTCCTTGTTCATGCAGAAATAAGCAAATTGTTTGGTGCCTGACCATGTGGGCATGGGAAACAGCACTTCCTAGGGTAGACAGAAAATTTAGTGCCCAGCACCTGGAGATACTGGGATAGTTGAAGCTCATGGGTGTGTGGAATGTTATGGTTTCCTTGTATGGGAGAGAAAGCCATGGACATCAGAAAAAACAAATTTCATTTTTATTACTTCCTACCAGGAAGACAGTGGCTTAGATGTTGAGCTTCCCACTTTATGTACTTTGAATTTGCACCTGCAATAAAAACAACCTGGTATCAAAACAAATAACAGTACACGGTAAGCATTCGTTAAATATTTGTTAAAATCAGTAAATGTATTATTTTTGGAGAAAGAAGTAGGTGTCATTATTCACCACCAGTAGTTACTCCATCTTACACAGTAATTTTATGAATTTTAGTAAAGTTGAATGGAATAGTATAATGTCAAGAGAAACAATGAAGAAATTTTTAATGATTGTTATTTCCTCCCTTTTTTGTCAAGTAGATACATATTATATATTGAGTTCTTAAGTTCCTGATGGAATAATTAAAATGAAAATGAAATAACAAAAAAATACAAAAAATTAGTCTGCAGTTTCCACATCTTAAAGCCTAACATTACATTTAATTATCTTTTACTTATATATTTCTAGTTCTACTCTAATTAGACAAAAACATAAAATTATAATTTGAGACAAATATAATATAAGTTGTTTTCCAACTTAAATATTTTTTCTAAAGAAAAACATAGTTTAAATGAGAAACATTATATATCAGTGTGGGATAATATGTGACTTAAAATTGATGTGTGTGCACCCCAATGATTAGATACATAGTTATTAGAATATTATTGACTATATTCATTAAGCTGGCCCTGGCTGGTTTGGCTCAGTGGATTGAGCGTCGGCCTGCGAGCTAAGTGTCGCTGGTTCGATCTTCCAGTCAGGGCACATCAGAGAAGGAAAACTCTGACTCCAAAAAACCTCCGCTGCCTTGCGGCATACCTCTTCAGGGGAAAGGCTAAGGGAGTAAACCCCGACAGAAAATCCGGAGCCGGAGTCCCTAAGGCGGTTTGACGTTGTAGTCAACACCGGCAACTCCTGCGGCGCACCTGAAGCCAAGCTGTATTGACTCCGTCTTTCCCTTGGACCCTTCAGCTGCGAAGAGAGGGGGGGTCTGCTGCATGGGCAACAGCAGACCCTCCATATCACCCTGCCCAGGCTCTGTAGCTTCAGCTTCACTGGAGAGGACGCTCCAGCGTCATCGCAAGATGTCGATTCAACACGGGAGGAGACAGATACCGTGTCACTCCCGAGTCGGACTGCACAACCATTCTCGGCGGTGCAGATAGACTCTTAAGAAGCTACATCATCGTCTCTCGAGACAGACGGCTGCCGACATTCATTAAGCTGTGCTTTGCATCCCCATGACTATTCAATAACAACCAATTTGTAATTAATTCGTTCAGCTTTTAAACCCATCCCTCCAAACTCCCTCTCATCTGGCAACCATCTAAATTCTCTGTATCTGAGTCAGTTTCTGTTCTTCTTGTTTTCTTTGTTTTTTAGATTTAATTGTTGAGAGATATATATCTAGTGCCATGTTATGCTGCATACTTTTAATCATTTTTTCCCTTCTTCTTAAAGCAGGCCCTTTAATATTTCACATAATACTGGTTTGTTGGTGATAAATTCCTTTAGCTCTTTCTTGTCAGGGAAACTCATTACTTATATTTTAATTATAAATGACAGCTTTGCAGGGTAGAGTAATCGAATGTAGGTCCTTGCTTTTCATAACTTTGAATATTTCTCACCAATCACTTCTGGCCAACAATGATTTTTTTTTTTTTGAGGAATCAGCTGACAACCCCATGGGAGCTCCCTTTTAGGTAAATAATAGCTTTTCTGTTGTTACTTTTAATATTTTCTCTTTGTCTTCAAACTTTTGTAATTTGATGTTTTTTTTTTTTTCTTTTAATTGGGAGTAGTTTACTTTACATTTGTGTTTATATTTGCATTTTTTAAACTGTAACACGCTCTTTCCTAAAAGATAATTTTCTTTCATTGCTTATTTTCCCAATGTGGATGCTAAAATGGTAACCTCTAAAACAACTAAAATGAAATCCTCTGATTACCTAAAATTATTAAAGGTTTTGCTGTAACTTAAATTTGATTTATTTGCCACCTAATTTTGTTAAGCTAAGAACTTTTTCTTTTCCATTCTCATAGAAGCTGAATTTCATTACCATTTGGCCCAACTAAACACTTAATTTTAATTAATCTCAAGTTCTTCTCTTTTCAGAGGTGCATTTATTCTAAAGAATGTTATCTGTTAAAGGAGTTAAATATCTCATAAATATGGCAGAGTAAAGGCATTATATTTTACTAGTTGAATGTTAAATATGACCTTCCCCTTTTAAACTTCTGCAGTACAATATGGTATCTGAAGAAATTTTACCTTGCTGCATACATGTTCCATCAATCTTAGAGCACTTATGAAACTCCAGAAAACATATTAATACATTTTTGAAGGGGTGTGTGTGTGTGTGGTGACAATTTGCATTTGAAAAAGCAATGATTGATTTATAAAAGAGATATATAGAAAGCATCAACATTTGGATCATGCTATAAATAAAAAAGTGACTCATTCTTGAGAGTTGGAAGCTTTTTTTGCCTAACAAAGCCAAGAACTCTTGGCTAAAAAAGATCCTATAAAAAGATGGGCTAGCTTTGAGGATTTAAAAGCATTTTCAAATTCTAATTGTCTTGGAACATAAATGCAGTTTGAAACTACTGGTTTGATAGAAAAGTTTCTTAAATCAGCAAGTCAGGTCAGGAAAACCATAGTATTTCTTCAGTAAAAAATATTTCTCTGAAAAGTTTTGACATAAGAAAAAGTCCATATGACTTATGTTTCATGTTTCAGCTTATACTTGCTAGTTTTCATCTTGGTGTTCTTAAGTATTGATTTATTATTTCCAAGATTATTTATTAATTGCTTATATATATCATTGTTATTTTGCAGATCAAGTGACTCATAATTGGAGAGTTTATGTAGCTTTTTTTTCCTTCTAGGAAAGCTCTTATCTCATTATTATTCCTTGATGCCTCATTATCCTTCATATAAGTATTTTATTTGTCTCTGATTCACATGTACTTATCAATACCTATCATAATTCCATGTAGAGTTCTAAAATGGGAAAAATAAAAAGGTTCTTTGAAGTGATCAGTCCTAGAAATAGGAATGTACTAATAATGTAATCTTCAGTCAATAAAACATTTTAGCTATAAAAAGCAATTGTGTGTATCCAAGGCACTTTGTGTTCTTCTGCTTGTGATGCCTTAACTTTACAGCAGAGGCACAACTGATTTTACAGTTGATTCTAATATTTGAATCTGAGAGACAACATAGGAATATTTAAAACCAGATACTTAAAAAAATGCAATAGTATTGCCTGTACCCATTTAAAGCATATATATTCCCTTCAGAAAGAATACAAATACATTTTAAAGATTTTAAAATTGCAAGTAGATTTCTTTGATCATTTTTTCCCTGGGATGCTAGAAGAAGTTGTTATTCCATTGAAGGTGGAAAGCATGGAGTCTGGAGCTTTACGTATCTGCTGCTGAGTCCAGCAATAGAATCTCAGTTTCCTCATCTGTGAAATGGAGATATTATTTATCTTCTGAGTATTGCGATAAAGGGTGAAGGACACCATGGATATAAAATATCAATGGTCAATTACACTTAGTTAACAGTATTCACTCAAAATTTACATTAAAAGTTAACAGGACATGCATGAAAATGTTACATTTCACAAGAATCCTGATACAAACAGTTTAATCCCATAGAGACATTTATTTTTGCCTGGCCATGGTTCAGGATGCTGTGTTTAAAGATACTGCTAAGTTGTGGGAGAGGTAAATGTGGCGACAGAAGAGCAACATGGAGGGCTCTTGTGGTAATGGAACTATTTGGTGTCTTTGTTGCACCCCTATTCTTATATGTGTAGTGGCTGCAATATTGCACCGTAACTTATGCATGCTGTACATGCCAACTCTGCTTTATCTTACAGCTGCTTACTTGTGTGAAATTATCTCAGATTTTTAAAAATTTAATTAAAAATATGATTTTCATGTGCATGTGACACAGCCTAAATATTTACTAGGGTGTCTTGCTCTAATTATAATAAATAAGAGCATAACAATTTAAATCAACAAAAAATAACTTCTGTATGGAGGTGCTAATGCTAGTTAGTTTAACTTCAATATACCATTTTACATATAAAGAAAGCAAGAGGATATTAAGAGAGCTTTTAAGAATGTGGCCATTAAGTTAGATAAGGTCTCTTTTTTAAAAAAAAACAAACAAAAAAAATGATTTTAAAGATGACATTCAAGAGAAAGACAATACTATTTACTATTTTTATTATAACTATAAACTAATAGTCATATATAAAATTTTAAGTAAATCAACAAATATAATTTTCAACACAAATTGATATTTAAAAATAACTGGCCTACGTTTATTAAAATGAAATAAAAATTTTTCTCTAAATAAATGCATATTAAAATACATACACATACTCACACTCTCTCACACTCATATCAGTGTTTATGTTAGGCTCAAGGTCTTTTAAAAATCACTGTGCTCTATGAAAATTAATAAATGGTTTGGAGTAAATTACCTGATAAGTATAGTCCTCTTTGGAGATGTGATAATTGATGTGAAAACTAATGCATTGATAGAGATTGAGCATATGAAGCACAGTTCATAAGAATATTTCAGGAAGGAGAAGAACAAATCTTAATCATACAGATTTGAGAGAAGAAGATAGGCATATTTTGATAAAAATCAAGGCTTAATAAAGAAGGAATTAGTGTAAAATAAGTTTGAAGATATAATCAGAAACCAAACACACACAAATCCCTTAAGTCCTAAGGTCCTCTGGCTTTTTGTTATTGTTGTTTGTTTATTTGCTTGTCTTTAGTAAAAGAAGAAATATCAATGAAAAACAAATGAATGGCTTTGAGAAAACCTATGGAATAATTGCTGTCAAAGATCATCTATGTGAAGAACATTTGAAGGGGGATAAGAGTGAGCCTATGGAGAGAAGCCAGGAGGATCTATTCTAGACTTGGCAAGAGAGAATGGCAGCTGAGACTGGAGAAGTGGGAAGTATATAAGGTTGGCAGATTCAATTAAATTTGAATTAGTATCAGCAGATCTTGGATTGGGAGTGGAGAAGAAATATAGCCAAGTATATGGGTAACAAGGACTATATATTTATAATTTATTAATATAGAAAGATACAAAGAGAGTCAGGTACGGGATAGGAGAGGTTTGATCAATTAAGTAGATTTATGAATAGTATTAATTTAATTTATAAGCAATGTTTTAAGCTGTCAGTGTAATATCTGAACTGAAATATAATGTAGAGAGTTGGATGTAGAAATTTAGAGGTCAGAAATGAGCACTAGGGTTGATTTATGCATTTAGGGGCTATACACAAGTAAAATATATATAAAGCCATTGGAGTTGATGAGATCATTCGGGGGAGAGTAAGAAGACAAGAGGGCCCACGACTAATCATGAAGAGTGCCCCTGGTTCCAGGTCAGGCCAAAAGGAAAGCGCTGTAAAGAAGACTGAAGGGGCAGCCTAATGGACAGAAGGAAAATCAGGGAGCTGGGTGTCATGGGAGTACGTAGTGCTTCTTGGAGCTCGAGTAGTGTTAATGAAACAGGCTCATCAGTTAAAAAGAGCAGTTAGGGTATAACTTGGGTGATAAAACACAAAAAAAATGCCATAATGCACACACTGTGACCTTCTGGAGACCCTAGGGAACCTGCCTTCCTTATAAAAATCAACGTGTCTCGATCTTATCAATAAAAGGGTGATCCATTCTTCTGAACATGACAAATGTGCCCTCAGTCATTGTCTCTATGCACGACTTTACTGAAAATCCTAAATGTCACTCTAGGGCAGGAAAATAATAAGATAAAATTTTTACAGGAAGGAACAAAAAAGGTTCAGTATTCATAGAAATATAAATTTTATTACTCAAAAATAACTTATAGAAAATTTGTTTTAAAAGGTAGAAGGTTAAAATACTAGGCAGCTTTAAGTAAATAAATGAACAAAAAGATTTATGAAATTATGTAAATTGAAGTGGTTTTAATGATATAATGTTAAGTGAAGAAATGGAATGCAGAAGATTATAGTGTACAGTTATTTGTGTAAAAAAAATGGGGAGTAAGAAACATATGTGCCTCCATGTTTCTGTATAAAGTAACTCAAGGATAATAAACAAAAAATTGATGAGACTGGTAACATATATATAATGGTGAGTGGAAATAGGGTAGTTGGATGAGAGATGAGAGATAGAAAGAAGTAGAAATTATAGTAAAATAATACTTAAGTACAATTTTTAAAATAATTTTGACTTTGAGAACCATAGTATCTTTTGCTACTAAAATACACATATACACAAACATAGATGTAAAAATACTAAAAATGGAACAGAAAGAAAAACAAATTACACTAACTGTAATTGAAGTCAATAGAATAACCATATTTAATCAGTGGAAAATAATCTTAAAATATATTTACTCTATACCAACAGAGTAAAAACAAAAAAATGCTACAGGTAAATACTGAACTTCAGTAAGTTTAATTTACATGATTTTATGGGTTGCTTATTCAGAATCACTATGGTTTGGATAATAAAGTTGA
The DNA here is from genome assembly GCF_987537825.1 of Furipterus horrens. Taxonomy (NCBI): domain Eukaryota; kingdom Metazoa; phylum Chordata; class Mammalia; order Chiroptera; family Furipteridae; genus Furipterus; species Furipterus horrens. The sequence goes on from NW_028327182.1 coordinate 13,258,047, forward strand.
TAAAGTGATGAATACATTGTAGATAATGGAAGACAGGTTGATTTCAGTGTCTGGTAACCACTGACATGTCTTACATCTCAGGTTAGAGGTGATAATGGCTTTTTTCTTTAGTTACACGAAGGTGATTCATTATTCTCAGTTAATTTTGATTAACCTTGCCTACACTTTAAAATATTATTCTTACTAAATTATGTTCAATTATCACTTTTGTATGTATTATCTACTTCTTTCTAGCACCGTGGCTATTACATATACTTTAATTCTTATAAATATATGTACATATACATAATTCTGACAATGTACACATATTAATATATATACAAAGAGAGATAATCTAAAAATAATGAAGTAGGTACAAAAATTACTTGTGTAAATATTCTGAAATAAATTTTATTGAAAAATATTATACTCCGTTTATTCAAATACTTTTTTCATTATTCACAATGACTGATTTTGACATTAAGATGTTTTTTGAATTTATTGGGGTGACACTGGTTAATAAAATTACATAGGATTCAGGCATACAATTCTATAATGTGTTAACTGTATACTGTATTGCATGTTCACCACCCCAAATCAAGTTTCTTTCTATCACCTTTTTTCCCCCCCTTTACCCTCTTCAGCTCCCTTCCCCCTTTCCCTCTGGTCATCACCATACTGTTGTCTGTGCCTATGCGTTTCTTTTTCTTTGCTTAATCCCTTCATCTTTCTCACCCAGTCCTCGACCTCTTCTCCTCTGACAGCTGTCAGTCTGCTCTCTGTATATAGAAGTCTGTTTCTACTTTGTTAGTTTATTTTGTTCATTAGATTCCACATATAAGTGAGATCATATGGTATTTGTCTTTGTCTGGATTATTTCACTTGCATAATATTCTCCAGGTCCATCCACGCTGTCACAAAAGGTAAGATTTCCTTTTTTTTCATGCCTGAGTAAATGTACCAGATGTCATTTATCCGCTCATCTATATAAGGGATACTTGGCCTGCTTCCAAATCTTGGCTAATATAAATAGTACTACAATGGACATAGAGGTGAATATAGCCTTTCAAATTAGGGTTTCAGGTTTCTTTGAACTTATTCCCAGAAATAGAATCACTGGGTATAAAATAAATCCATTTTCAATTTTCTGAGGTTACAACATACAACTTTTCACAGCAAAATGCACCAGTCTGCATTCCCACCAACAAATTTACAAGGATTCATTTTCTCCACATCCTTGTCAACGCTTATGGCTAGTGGATGTATTGATGATAGTCATTCTGACTGGTGTGAGGTGATATCTCACTGTGGTTCCTCTGGCAAGGGAAACAAAAGTAAAATTAAGCAAATGAGACTACATCAAACTGAAAAGCGTTTACACAGCAAAGGAAACCATCAACAAAATGAAAGGACAGCCCACTGAATCAAAGAATATATTTTTTGACATTTTTAAAGGACAATTTCATAGAGAACTCATCCAAATCCTAAAGATAGAAATAATTTGTTACTTCAAACTTTTTGATAGGTCTACTAAGTACAGCAGTGTCAAAAAACTGAAGAACAGAGCTTTAGTTCTTAGATATATAAATTCAGAATGATATTCCAAGTTTCACTTAAGTTTTCTTTGTATAACTCCTGAAGAAAAAATATTGGGATGAAAATTTTCACTTGTTCCTCACTAATTATTAAAATCATAAAAGGAAAAAAAAAACCTTAGGTTTTTGTTACAAATTTTGTGCCCTTATTTTAGAAAACTAATATTTGGAAGATTAGGGCTAGTAGAAGTCTGACACACATCAACTCTACTCATTGTATTTAAGAAGTTTACTTTTTTCAGCTACTTTTATTTCTTGTTAGCACCAGAATTTCATTCTATAACCTCATTTTACTGGTTTTGTAATTATTAAGTATGAGGAAACAAAGTTCCCTGTACACATTTGAGTTGTCAGGATATGTTTTATTTCATTTTACAGTGCTATGGTTTTCCTTAAGTATGTCTTTTAAACCATTATATAACTGTATATAATAATAGTAAAAAATCATTATTATTAGATCTCTAGTTCCTAGTATGGTAATATGGTAACCCATTATTTATTCTTTATAATGCGTATGTGATGTCTTTTCTGCACACATACAAAAAGTCATCCTTTTCTGAGCAGAAACTCTAAATATCAAAGGGACCATTTCTGGAGCTAAAACTAATTAAAATTCTGAAAACAACTATGGCCTCACAGTTGTTTGTTCAGTTAGTCACATAACTAATGAATCAATGTAATTGCCTTAGTTTTAAAAATAAGAAACATCTTAACAAACAATGAATAAGTCTGAACACTTAACGCATAATATTTTTAAATACAGCCATTTAATTAAAACATTCAGTAGGTGATAGTGTCTGAAATAAAGCTAAAAAGAATTTTATGTTAAATGTTTTACAGTGATTTCCCAAAATGCCCCACTGTATTTAAACTGATAACCTGTGATAATGATCAGTCACTAAAACTTATTCACTTTCTTTTGAAGATTGCACTTGACAAACTGATATTTGTATTCATCCTAGTTTCCCCATAGTGGACAAGCTAGGGAATATGGCAAAAGGTGATCTCCTTCAGTCAAATTATATTATATAAAGTGAGGCCAGATTGTTTCAGGGTAGCAGAATTCTGCTTAACAAAGTGCAACACTTTACTAAATAATACTGTTATAAAATGGAGCACAGAGCATTTGATGACTGAAACCATCAATTTGCTGTTTAAGAAGTTGTAAAATGTAGTGCTTTTAAAAAAGCTCTTTTATTTGTCCTAGATGCGATCAGTAACAGTAAAACTAAAATTAACACTAAAATTAATAATTCAAGAGAATTAGGAGAGCCCCTTCAAATGAGTGATTGTGGCAGAGATTTTCTGTTGCTTATCCTATTACATATTCCTCCTTTCTTTCTTTGAAATATCAGTGATTGCCATCTCACACTTGATTACCTAACATATGTTTCCCAGCAATATGTGTGCGTAAATTCTAAAATAAAAGAAAATACGCACCATTTTTAATTGAAAATATCTTTAAAAACTGTCTTTTTCACTTACAAAATACTTCTGGCTAAATTGTAGCTGTGATGGTTGAAGTTTAAGCAGGCATTTAAATAAGTGAAAAGTCATGAGTTGTGGATTTTGGAACAAAAAGGTTAAGGGCACTAGCTCTTTGGTGCTTATTAAACAACAAAATCAAAATTAGAAAGAGGTAAGTAAAAAATTAGACCATGTCATTTTTTATTCCTTACTCATCTAACAAATTCTTCATACAAGATATTCCTGACAAGAATCCAGTTAGATTTTGTTGATGTTGTGACTGGAAATGGCATTAGCTACTTCTGCTCTTGAGTTGGATAGGGTGGCTTAGCTTATGCTGCGACAAAAATTACATTAAAATTCTAGACAGAATATAGGAATGATATGCTTGAAAGCAACAGAAAGCTCTTGAGGCAATGTGAACTGCTGAGGTGTCAAAACATTTGAAGAGGAAAGCTCAGGAGTATTTGGCAGTCTAAGGAAGAAACAAAGATTAGACGTTCAGGATGTTTAGTGCAATGAATATTTCAGAATTTCTGGTTTTCTATTGAAAGTGCTGAAGAGACAGGAACAAAAGAGAGATTGAAGGAAGCTTATCAGATTTACAAACAAACCTTGACTTAGCATAATTGCTGACTGACCCACACTTTTGGAATACCATAAGGAATTCTTAGGCATACAGAAGAAAAGACCCCATGTCCGCATACAAGAGCCAAGTAGACAAAAAGAGTCAGCAGAAACAGATTGATAATGATGAAACTTTTGGAAGTGGTTGAAAAGAACTTTAAAGAAACTATGTTTAATGTTAAATATAGAAAATAAGGATGCAGTAAATAAAAACAAAATTTCCTAGAGATACTGAAATCTATAAAAATATTTTAGGTTAGATCTACTGATAAGATAATCACTTTTGAATAAAGTTTAGAATATATATACATATATATTTCATACATATGGGAAAATAGCGTTTTAGTTGAGATTGGAAGAGTGAGCTAACTCATATGATGACAGTAATGGCACAATCAGCAATGGCATTCAGGCTTTTTTTTTTATGTACTTAAAAGAAGTTTAAAAATCAAAATTCACATAAAATATATTTTCAAAATCATTGGAGCCTTTTAATTTTTTTCTGTGAGATTAGGAGATTTAGTGAAATGGGAGGCATGCCAAAACAATCATAGCAGGCTAATTTACTTTTTGAAAGTTGAAAAACATTGAATTTAGACTTTAAAAACCAGTAAGGTTAACAATGTTTTTCAGCAATATTTAGAATAAATATCACATTTGTATTTGGAGTCATGATTCAGAGTCAAAATAATATGTCAAACTATGTTTTTAAAATTCCTTTCTTTTTTTCCCCTTTAAAATATTTGTTTTCCTTGAGTTACTAAGTTCTAAGATGAGGTTCACGCTGCAGAAATAATTTTGTTTGTTTTCTAATAAAAACATTTGTTGAAATAACTACGTCATTTTTTTTTTTGCCAGATGGCAGAATTTTATAGTTTTATTAACATAAATACAATGTGTACACAATCTGTCTATTCAGTTTTCTCGCTGCACAGCCTGGCATTGGGACTGGTGACTCTGACGGCCAGCTGGGCTGCTCTTTCCACAATGGCTTTGTGTATTTTTGAGGAGATGTTGTGCGCTGTCTCAGCAATAGTAAGATCTGTTGCCCATCGGCAGCACTTCAAGCTCCTTGACAATGTGAACCAGGAACTTCCGAAAACCACTGAGCAGCATGTGCTTTGTTTGCTTCTTGCCCCCATAACTAATGTTGGGCAACAAGATGTGGCCCTTGAATTTTCTGTGCACCCAATTGTCAATGCCTCTGGGTTTCCGCCGTTACCCCTTAATTTTGACGTATCGGTCTGGCTGGTGCAAGATGAACTCCTTGCACCTCTTTTTGGTGATCTCGGTTTTCAGGAGGGGTCTTGGGCAGCCATGATGTGGAGAAGCAGATGGCTACCACCTCCGTAGGTAGAGCCGAGGGAGAGAGCATAACTGTGTCATTTTAAAATGTGGATTCAATGGTAGAATTGAAAACAGATTGAGAGTCAGCTAGCAAATATATGCAAATAATGTTATGGTCTGTGCCAATCTGGACATTTCCTGTTAAATGCATATTGTTTTAAATGGCTGCATGAATAAAGATTCACGTGTTATATTTGAAAAAAAACACACAAATGTAACAAAACAAGCATGAGATGTGAAGTAATGTTTATTTTTTAATTCAAAATAGTGTCAACAAGTTTGAATAGATGTCTAAAATGAAAACAATTACATTTTAAAATGTTGTTTCTAACTTCAAATATTAAATCTAACAGAAGCAAGTTGATGGAAATATAGCTTGTCTAACAGTTAATGTAAAAAATATATATACCAGTTAGGGTTGACCAAACATCATTATAAATCCAGAAAGGATAAAATATTATATGTTAAGTAGAATTTTACATCATGTTAGAATAATATTTTGAGAAGTAATATTGTTGTGAACTATAGGCATTCCTTGCAAGAAAGCTAGTGGTTAAGTAGAAATCATTTAGAGGTATTTTTTAAAGTTTTTAATTAAATTTGTTCGGGCGACATTGTTTTATATGATTATATATGTTTCAAGTGTACAATTATATGATCCATTTGCATTGTGTACTGACCACCCGAAGTCAAATCTTCTTCTATCACCTTATATTTGACAGCCTTACCCTTTAGTATTCCCCTCCGCTCTTCCCTTTGGTAACCACATACTCTTTTCGTCTATAAATTTGTGTTTGTTTTTATTTGTCCATTTGTTGATTTCAGTTTTAAATCCCCCATAAGAGTGAAGTCATATGGTTCTTAACTTTTTCTATCTGACGTATTTCACTCAACATGATATCTCGGTATTTATTCATGTCACATAAGGCAGTATTTCATATTTTCTCATAGATGAACAGTATCCCATTGTATCTATGTACTGCATCTTCTGAACCCAATCATATAGCAAAGGACACCTTGGTTGCTTCCATGTCTTGGCACTGTGAATAGTCACTGTGCAGTGACTATAGAGATTCATATATATTTGCAAATAAATGTTTTTTTTTTTTTTTTTTAATTTGAGTAGATACTCAGAAGAAGGTTTGCAGGTGATATGGCAATTCTATTTTTAATTTTTAAAAAGCAGCCTCTATACTGCTTTCCATAGTGGCTTCGTCAGTTTACATTCCCGCTAGCAGGAATGAGGCTTCCCTTTTCTCTACAACCTATTTAGCACTTGTTATTACCTGTCTTGTTGATAACAGACACTCTAACAGGTGTGAGGTGGTATCTCATTGTAGTTTTGATGTACATTTCCCTAAAACTTAGTTAAGTTGAGAATCATTTTCTTTATCTGTGGGCCACTTGTATGTCTTCTCAGGAGAAGTGACTGTTCAGGTGCTCTGCTCATTTTTAAATCAGATTGTTTGTTGTTGAGCGGTATGAGTTTGTTATATATTTTAAATACTAAGCCCTTGTCACATCTGTTGTTTTCAAATATCTTCTCCCATTCAGTCAGTCACATTTTTAAAAATTTTGTTTTGTTGGAAGTTTCTTTGGATGTGCAGAAGTTTTTTGGTTTGATATAGTCCCATTCATTTATTTTTGCCTTTACTTCCATTACCTCTGAGGTTAAATTTATAAAAACTTCTCTAAGACCAAGGGACATATCTTTAGTATCTAAGTTTTCTTCTATGTAATTTATTGTTTCAGCTCTTATATATAAGTTTCTATTCCATTTTGAGTTAATTTTTTATATGGGGGCAAACAGTAGTTGAATTTTATTTTTTTGTATGTCACTTTCTAATTTTCCCAGCACCATTTATTGAATAGGATTTCTTTTCTTTATTGTATATTTTTTACTCCTTTAGCATAAATTATTTGCCCATTTACATATCAGTTTATTTCTGGGCTTAGTTCTGTTCCATTGGTCTGTGTGTCTGTGTCTATTTTTCTGCCAATACCACGCTGTTTTGATTATTGTCACTTTGTAATATTAATTGAAGTGGGGGAGTGTGATATGTCCATCTTTGTTCTTTATTTCAGGATCACTGTGGATATTCAGGGTCTTTTGTGGTTCCGTACAAATCTGATTACTTTTTGTTCTATTTCTTTAAAAAACGTCATTGGGGTTTTGATGAAGATTGCATTAAATATATGTATTACTTTGAGTAGTAGTAGTAGTAGTAGGCAGCTGTCCGTCTCGAGAGACGATGGTGTAGCTTCTTAAGAGTCTATCTGCACCACCGAGAATGGCTGTGCAGTCCGACTCGGGAGTGACACGGTATCTGTCTCCTCCCGTGTTGAATCGACATCTTACGATGACGCTGGAGTGTCCTCTCCAGTGGGGCTGAAGCTACAGAGCCTGGGCAGGGTGATATGGAGGGTCTGCTGTTGCCCATGCAGCAGACCCCCCCTCTCTTCGCAGCTGAGGGATCCAAGGGAAAGACGGAGTCAATACAGCTTGGCTTCAGGTGCGCCGCAGGAGTTGCCGGTGTTGACTACAACCCCTTAGGGACTCCGGCTCCGGATTTTCTGTCGGGGTTTACTCCCCTAGCCTTTCCCCTGAAGAGGTATGCCGCAAGGCAGCGGAGGTTTTTTGGAATCAGAGTTTTCCTTCTCTGATTACTTTGAGTAATATGACCATTTTAACTATGGTGATTCTTTCAGTCCATGAACACAGAATATCTTTCCATTTAATTGCCTCTTTCAATCTCTTTGAATAATGCTTTGCAGTTTTCCATGTATTTGATCTCAATAATTAATGCATGAAATCCACAGTGGAAAGAAAGGCTACAAGAACTAATGCTCATAAAAGAAATGATGTCAATTAAAAAATACTTTGTCAAAACTTATTTTAAAATGTAAGAGGCTATATGAATTATTCCTAATCAGGAGAAATAATTATTAAAATGATTTTTTATTCTGATTTTTCTGAAAATAGAGATTATCTCTCTATAGCTATAGATATAGATAGTTTATTTTAGGATGAAATGTTAGTTTCATTTTATTAAAAATATTCAAAATCAAATTTGAAGTCTATATTTTTTCCTCAAGAAAATAAAAAACTGTTTGACACTAATAGGAGTTAAAGTAGAAGCTGGTGTCTGTGGCAATCTTTTTATTTTATTTTTTTTTTTACTGGACGCAAAAAATAGAAGGAACTTTTAAGTTTACCCTAAGAACAGTTTCTGTAATCAAATGTGAGTTCATTATATCAAATATCTTATTTTAGGAAATATTAGAACTGTTAATTAAATTATTACTTTTTCATTACCTTACATGTTATTGAGTTCATCTCTGCAGTTTAGGTCAAAGCTGTTCTAAATTTTAATAGCTCTCATAAGCTGTGTGCATTTGACTCAGCTGTCGATTATGCACTTCATTATACTGTCTTTTCTTCAGAACCAGGATTTCATCATTAACATATATTTCAGAATAACCAATATCCCTGGTGTTATAATTAAGGAAATTGAGTTTCAGGCATGTGAATTAGCTTGCGCAGACTCACATGGCTATTTAGCAACAAAGCTGATCTATAAATCACAAATAAGAAAGAGTTGGGTTTAGTTTCTTCCCATTGACTCTGCTTTCCTTATTTTATATACATCAATCGTCTTTTCCAGGGAAACTCTAATCTCTTTAGAAGTAGCAGCGGGGTGTAACAAAGTGCTGAGTCCACAGTGGATACTGAATACATGCAGATTTGCTGGCTTTGGGTTGCAAGTCAGCTCTTTAAAAACAAAAATTAAGAAAAGAAGAAAGGTGATTCAGTGCCACAGAAAAATAGCATTATGAGCTATTCTAAAAACACAACTGCCAGATCACAATATACTTTATTACAATGTAGCACTACATCTAAGAAAACATATTTCTTCTTTAATATAATGGCATAATCTAGTATTGATTTTTCTCAAGACAGAAAATAACTTTGAATTTGATAGTGAATATGTTCTCATAGAAAAAAATACCTTAAAGTAAAATATATGCACACAATGAAACATGTGTTCTGTGATATGTAAATACAATAAATGCAGCTTTATTGGCAAAAGATAATATTTGTTTTATATATTTTTAGCTCTTATTAAACTTAATTATTATATACCACAATGGATTTTTACCAGTTCACGCATGTGTATGTATATCTATCTACCATCTATCTATCAAGATGCATAGTTAGATGGATGAGATAATATGTGGTAGAGAGAGAGATGGAGAGAGAGAGAGACTTTGTCAGTAATTATATTCTCCAGTTCTCTGCAGCAAAGGCGTCAGCAGTTTCTGGAAAGAGGGTCAGATTTTACTACCATCAAGAATAAGAACCCTCCTGGACCACAGAGAACTAAGCTGTTGAGAATACACAACACTGTTGTTTGGGAAGGTGATTAATTATGGAAAATTTATATCTCAGATGAAAGTTGAAAGCTTTTCTTTTTTTTCATCTTAAAATTAATTATCGGTCACTTAATATTATATTGGTTTCAAACATACTTGAATTTATTGTATTAAGTGATTGCTAACATTTCCAAAGGGAAAAGATTCCATTTTATTTTTAGCTGTTTGTTTTGTGTAGGCATTCCACAAAGCATTATTTTCTAACTTCTGTCTTCTATGAGGTTTAGATGACTTTATCTAATTTAAAATTCATGTAGAACTATTTTTAGCAAAACATATTATAAAATGAAAGTTTACTAATCTAGTATGCCTATTTTTATAGGTTAGCTCTTTAGAGTAATTACTATTACTATTACTAGTACTACTATTACCAGCATCATCGTCATTATTATTATTACCATTGTTTTTATTATTATGATCTGAGCAGCCTCGATCACAGGTAAGCTCTGTAGGTGATTCTCAGAGGTGAGTCTAAGAGGTTAGCACAGGAGGAAGAGGGAGGCGTACAGGTCCAGCTGCCGGAGACAAGAGTCAAAGAGATGCCTAACTGGGGGGCCTGGTGACCTCTGACAAGAGCAGTGAGGAAGAAATAATACACAGATGGAATTAACATGCACAGCATGTGTTAAAGCTGCTTTAAATCAGAATGAGTGGATGAAACGAAGAGGATCTCAGGCAAAGACAGAAGTCAGGAATGAACCTACGGGAGATGTGAAGGTCTTCATCCCTCCGAGAGGAAAAGAAAACTCAGAGCGGCGAAAGCCAGAGCACACAAAGCAAATACAAAGCGGGTCTACTTTTTTTTTTTTTTCAGTATGAATCACCAATCTTTAGCTCTCATTGTGAGATATAATAATTCAATTTAATAAGAGCTAAATGTATATACAAAATAAATCTTGTTTGCCAACAAGGATCATCAATCTTTAGCTTTTATTAAGAGATATAATAACTGAGTTTAATAAGAACTAAATGCTTACTAATGTCTACTGGAAAGTTAGATAGCAAAATAACTTTCAAAATATTCATATTTTGCCTGAAAAAGCTGTATGTTGATCAGAGATATCATTTTTATAATAGTAAGTACTACCCAAAGCTTGGAAGTAGCTACTAAAGATGTTTGAGCTTAGATCTGATTCTACCCTAAAGTCTTCATGTCAGACCTAAATCAAAAAATGCATTCATTTGTCATTGCAGAAATTTCTTTCTTTCACTATTCTCTCTAGTCATCAGGTCTTATGTTTTAGGTAATGTTTCATATTAACACTAAGCTCTATCTTTAAAATACCATGAGAATATGGGATATTAACAATTGATTTTTTAAAACTGATTTTAGCTTTGTATCATTAATCAACGGACTTTCTCAAGTTAAAATTAACAATAACAAAATACAAATTCTACTCTGATGTTTAAGTTATAGTAGGGTAGCCTAGAAAATATTGATAGTTATTGGTTTATTAATAACAAAAAATATTTGGGGGCATACTTGGGACCAAATATGTTTTGATTAAATCTCAGTTTATCAGAGTTAATAAGAGAGCTTACATATTTACTAAAATTACAAACAAAGTAAATCCAAGGCTTGGATAAACAAGTTTAAATTTCATTTTTATAAATGCATAGTTTGTTGGCAAAAAGCTTTTTCTGTGGATCTAAAAGTTCAAAATAAATGTATTTTCATACCAGAGCCTAAAAAAAAAAAAAAAAAAAAAAGCAATGCTGTTTTCTTTATTATATTTCTAAAATTTCAAATTCCCAGTTTTACTTGTAACTTATTTTCTTGTAGAAATTGGAGTAGAAATGGGGCAACTCATGATTTCTATTTTCTGATATCAGAAATGACCTAAAATACCCTCAAGGTCTTTTATTGTGAAGGCAAAGCAGCGATGGTCAAAACCAATTTCTGACATATAATTGGTATATTTTCTTCAAAATATTTAATTTGTCAAAAAACTAATGGTGTACTGATTACCTCTACTCTCTAATACCTCTAACCCTTTTCTCTTACTTGCCTTCTCTAATGCAGCATTTAAATGTGCTGAAGTTTACCTACCTTGGAACAACTCAAGAAAAAAAGTCTGTCCGAAACCATGCATGCCCCTAGATTTATGCTTCCCATTGCCTACACCACTTAAAAAAACAAAACACAGAATTTAATTATTAAAAAACTGTGTATTTATTCTTAAATGTTTAGACTTCAATTATCTTCCAAGTACTTTCTATTTGATGCAATACACCTACCAAGATGTGCTTTTCCACCGTTTAAAATACTTTTGAACTCTTCAATTTTGATGTCTGTTGGTGCTTCTGCCATTTTTGCGTTCATCTCTTTCACATTGGCAAAATGGTTCCCTTTGAGGACTCCTTTCATTGGGGAAACAAACCAACAGAAAAAGTCATTCTGGGCAAGATATATAGGGAGGTGAGGCACAGGGGTCATGCCATTTTGGGTCAAAAAACTGCCGAACGCTCAGTGCAGTTGTGGGCAGGCAGGTGTGCTCGTAAATCACCCACACAAAGTGAATCCTCAAAGAAAAACACAGCCTCTCACAACAACGCCAGCTGACACACTGATGCAGATGGGCTCCTAGAACACTCGCCTAGTGGCGGATGCCTGTACTGCAAGGGGCCCACCCTCCAGAAGATAATTCTGGTTTGGGAAGTCTCCCCTTGTGTCTTTTTATCTCATGTGAGGTGTGGAGTACTGCTCTCTTCCTTGAAATAACATCTTCCTTTAGATTCCACTCCCTGACTTTCCTCTGTAATTTACTGCTCTTCAGTCTCCATATGAATGTTAATATCCCACCCCCCTCATTTCTTCACATTTATTTTAAAATTGCTGCTTATTCTGAGTCTTCTTTGTATACACTTACTGAGTGATCTTATGAATTCCATGTATTCATTTTTCATTTATAAAAATATATTTTTGCCTACTGACTTTCAATTATTTTGTGGGTAAATTTAATCATTTTTATGTTTAAAATGCTCCTCTTACCCACCAAATGTGTTTAGCATGAATCAGGGAGGGGAGGAAGATTTAGGGAAGGGAAATATTGCAGGGTCGTTTGGAATCCATAAGAAAATAATAATTCATACATGGTATCAACATTATTTCAGGTTTTTAATGTGTGTTATAGAAAAATAGCCTCAAAATTACATAACTCTTCTCTTTTATTCTTTATAGTTCCTACATTATGGCTATATCTTCAAACTGCTAACAAATGACACAAATGTTCACCATCCCTATTAGCATCATGACAAATTAAAAAGAATCGGGACACCCTTCTGATATAAACTCAGCCACAAACTTCATGTGTGATATTGGCTAACTTATATAACCTGGCTGGATTCCTTCTTAAAAGAAGACTTGGGGACCAAATGCATCAGAAGACAGTCTCAAACTTGTAAATATTTGAACTTGCCGATCCTTAATGCTTTCACATTTTGTTTCCAAGCAGAAGAGCGCTTGTGTACTTTACGGCCCTTCATATTTACGTCAACGCTGCAGGGATGCTGCAGAGCTTCTAAGAGCTGGGGAAGAAACCCATGGAGGCAGGTCTCAGAATCTATTAACTTCAACCAAGTTAGGTGTATTCTCAGCTGCAAGTTTGAGCTCAGACATTTTATGATCTCCTCCTCCTTTACTGCCAGCTGCCAAAATGTTTCTGTGGTCATTTGCATAATTTAAACTGCAGTTACTGACAATCTAAATGTTGTTTTACTCCGTTTCTTGACTCTAATGTATAAATAGGCTTCAGGCATTTTTTTTTTTTTTTTAAGTTTTCACTGAGGATATGTTTTATACCCTTGGAGAGGAAGGGGTGGGGGAGCGCGAGAGAGAGCGAGAGAGAGAGAGAGAGAGAGAGAGAGAGAGAGATTGATGTGAGACAGAAACACTGATCTGTTGCTTCCCATACACCCCCTTACCCTAACCAGGGATCAAACCCATAACCCAGGTATGTGCCCTGACCAGGAACTGAACCCACAACCTTTTGGTGTATGGTATGATGATCCAACCGACTGAGACGTCAGCCAGGATAAAACGAACATATCTTTTAAGATTAGATCCAAATGAATCATGATCTCACTGTCAAAACTGTGCTAATATTTAGTGTTGCCTTTTACTTCATTACTGTTGAGCAAACTGAAAGATGAAAGCCTCACTACGTGAGCACAAACAGCCCAGCTTATCTTGAAATATAGTCAATGTTGCTTTACGATTACATTATTCTCAGGATCTTCACCGCTACCTCATATATAAGAATACTTAAAAAACCTCTGTCATGTTCCTAGTTTGCTTTGGAACATCTTTAAAATATATTTTTAAATAATTTTTATGATGCAAAAATATTAAGGAGAAGGGCATATCGAAGGTACATTTTATGCTGTGTGTTAGAGTAATTTATTTAAATGCAGGCCACCTTGCCCCAAAAGGCAGGATAAATCACCTGCCAGTCTAATTTAATTATTTTTCTTCTCAATCTCACTTCTTTGCCTCCTATAGCCTGACTCCATTTCTGGAATCCATTAAACATTTTATATATCGTTTACTATTCCCTGCTTCTTTTCATATAATCTAAATTAACCTAACTTCACTTGACAATCAAGCCTCTAAGAGAAAGCTCAGTTCATCATTATAAAGCTGGCCCAAAGGAATAGGTAAAGAGGCTTTTATATAATAAAACACTGAGCTCTGGCAGTCACAACTTTTATTAAAGGGCATACCCTAAAGAGTCGAAGCAAATACAACCGAGAAATTGATTTCCTTGGGTAATTTTCCTGGATGCCCTTAGTAAAATATTTTGCTGTGTAGTTAAGTTGGAAAATACAGAAATGAAATAAACTTTTATGTATTGTCATCCCCATCATCTTTTTTATTTGCTTTAAAGAGTTACATAGAAGCTGAGATAATAACTGCAAATAACTCAAAATTTATGATGATTTACAAGTAAATTTGAGTTTGTCTAAGGCTAGACTTAAAAGAATTAGTAAAGTTTGATTATTCTTTTTCTCTTTTAATTTTTAAATTTATATTTTAGACAAGAGTATTGTTATATATTTTTATTTAATCTTGGGTTTAACTATGATATGAATAATAGTATGGTTATAATGTTCAGCTTATTTTCAGTTTTTCGAGATTAGGAATGTAGTTATACTGGTTTTTGTATCATGAATGTCTTACTCATTTTATTTTGGGACTGAGGAAAAATATTATTAATTTTTCCTTAGAGGATGAATATTAACTTACATTTCACACTTTACGAAACAATTTTGTGTACATTATCCCTTATGCCCAGAAAATGTTCACATTTTGGGATATGTCACAAGAAAAGAAGAAGAAAACAAGAATTCAAAAAAAATCTGAGTAGTCAGTTGTATGTGTTCATAGAGTCATATAGGAATTATGCAATAAATTTTAATAGATAAGAGAAGATTAACTTACTATTTACTGAGACATTCCTTAAGGACTTAAAGAAAAGTAAGTAGAAAGCCCAACATTAAATTAACCTGGCATTACATGTATTTAATTTCCAAAATTCTTCACACATCGTACTATTGTAAAAAATACACTATTTTCTACCAGACACTATAGCATTCATAAAATAGTCACATATTACAAGATTGTATCTCCATTGTTATTACCTATCTTTCTCTGGTTAAAAATTTAAAAATAAGCTTAATGAAGGCCTTGCAGATTAGAATTCAGCACAAATGAACTGATATCATTATTTGTGTAGTTTCAAATGTCCTGTCATTTTCAGACATCTTTTGAAAGTAAATAGTTTAACTTATACAATTGAAAATTTTACTTTTGAGTAATAGAGTACAGTGGCCCTGGAAGAGGAATGGTTTAAATAATGTGGGTCCACTTATACATGCATATTTTAAAATAAATGCGATATTTACAGTTTGCTGTTGGTATTCTTGGGTATTTTGCATCCGCAGATCTAAACAAGGATTAGATTCAACCAACCGAGTATCCAAAACAGTATTCCAAATTGCTATTGGGAATTTGCAGATGTGGAAGGCTGACTGTACATATTGGTCTATGCCATTTGATTTAAGAAGCTTGAGCATCTGTTCCTTTTGGGTATGCATATGGGGTCCTGGAGCCAATCCCCTCCAGATTATAAAGGGCAATTTTCATTATGTTTTTGGGAAGTCAAAAGTTATATGTAGATTTTCAACTGCATGGCGGACGGCATCCCTAGCTCCTGTATTGTTCAAGGATCAAGTTAATTAAATTTAAATTGCTCTAGATATAACTATTCTAAAGATAGTAAATTTTATAATTTTGAATGATATATTGTGTAAAAAGTTAATTTGGGTTAGCTATAACTTTCTTTGCAAGTTAGTAGTGCAAAAACTTGTGTCAATGGACTAACTCTCGAGAATCCAGAAAATTTCATATTAGCACATTGGTCTAACAAATATGCTGATTAAATATTAGATTTTCAGCTTATTATTCGTCCTATTTATAGATAACCTGTTCTAAAATGATTGGAAGATATCTCCAAAATCATCAAACACTAAAGATATACAAAAAAGAAAAAGAAATAAGTAGATTTCATTCTATTTTATAGCTAAGTAATATTCCATTTGTTGTATGTACTAAAACTTTTGTACCCCTAGGGCTTCTTCCGTATCTTAGCTATCGTAAATATCAGCAATGAACATAGGGGTGTGTGTATCCTTTAGAAGTAGTGTTTTGGTTTTTTCGGATATTAAGACAGCATGCATAGACTTAGAAGGTATTATGTCAAGTTAAATAAGTAAGACAGAAAAAAACAAATACCATATTATTTCATGTATGAGGTATGTCCAGACGAAATCCAGCCATATAATTTGAAAAATAAAGACATTTATTGAAGACGATACAAGATACAAGAAACATTGTACATAGGACAATGGCATCTCAGTCCCCTTCAAAGTAGGCATCTTGGGACCTCACACAATTTTCCAATCACCATCAGCTGCCCCGTCATATTCTCCTGAATGTCATCAATGGTCTAAAGTTTCTTCCCTTTCAAAGGTCTTTTTAGTTTTAGGAAAATCCAGAAGTCGCAGGGCACCAAATCTGGGCTATAGGGAACTGAGTCACCGGGGTGATTTGATATTTTATCAAAACACTCTGCATGAGACGTGATGCATGAGTGGGTGCATGGCCATGATGAAGCTGTGAATTACCAGTTGCCCACAGCTGTGGCCTTCTGAATCTTCTGAATAGTTTCAGTGTAAAAATGTTCAAGCTTAACACAAAATTTGATGCAGATTTGTTGCTCCACGCTCTTAGTCATTTTGAATGTGATGGCCACAGAGTACACATGCTCCACTGACTAGTATAGTGAAGTTGTCATTGTTCATATGTGCACATTACAGTGCACTCTCCTTGGCTGCCAGGTTACATCAATGTCATGCAAACCATTCTCATTGTATTAACAATGGCTGGACTTTTTCCAGGCAGACCTTGTTAATGCAGAATCTAAAGAAAAATGAACAAACAAAATAGACATACACTCATAGATACAGAGAACAAACTGATGGTTGTCAGAAGGGAGAGGGGTTGGAGGATCATGTGAAAAATGTGAAGAGGTTTAAGTATAAATTGGAAGTTACAAAACAGTCATGGGAATGTAAAAGTACAGCATAGTGGATCGAGTCAATAATGTTATAATAACTATTTATGATGTCATATGGGTCCTGGAAATATCTGGGAAGACCACCATGTAAAGTATATGATTGTCTAACAACCACTATGCTGTACACCTGAAACTAATGCAAAATAAAAATAGTATTGGATGTCTACTGTGAAATAAAATAAAAATAAATAAATGTGTAGAAAATGACCATAATTTGAGCCGCATCCTGATTCCTTTAATAAATAAATGTAAATTATTTAGGATGTGGAGAATTACATAAAATATATATTGCAATTAGGATGCCATGACATTTTGAACTAATATAAATCATGTACAACTTCTTAACTTTTTGGGATAGGTAATCATAGACACTGAAAATATTTTAAATTTGATCACAGTTGTTTTCTAGGCCCATAATTTTCCTATGAATTTATAATAAAAACTAGTCTCAAAACAATACAGACATGTATTCACTGAGAATTTGTGTGCAAACAAAAACACTATACTACCTAATCTGTAGGCTTGAGTAAGTTCCATGTCTTTCACCTCAACTTTTCTTAGAAAGTTTAACTGAGATGATAGTAGACAACAGATCACATGTTGGATCCTATAACCATGATAGCCAACATCTGGCAAATGAAAGCTTCCAGTGCATGACAGGTAAGATTCTGTCAGGGGTTTATTCTGAGGGGGAGGATGGAAAGTCTTTAAAATATTTTAGCCAATTCACATCTTTGTGTATTTTTAAAGTTCCCAGTAATATTCATAAATAATATTCATCATGCCAGATAAAAGCTACTATTTTTTCTATAAAAACACTTCCAAATGTATTAAGTGACTTAGTAAACATACGTTGATAAAGATGATCATAGCAGAACCACTTGTAGTGGCTGACTCTGGAATGTAAACATTCTAATATAATGCCAGCAGCTCACCACTGACTATTATACAAGTTAACCTAAAAAGCACACACACACACAAAAAATTTAACTGTGGGAGAAGGGATGGGCTGGGAGGGGGGAGCAATGGAGGAAAAATGGGACAACTGTAATTGAATAACCAAAAAATAAAATTAAAAAAAAATAAAAAGCACACACATAATTAAACATTATGCATCCTAGAACATGTTAAAGTAAATTTGTATTCTAAGAACTAGGAGAACATATATTAAAGACAGAATTCAATAAATTATGATCCTAGGGAAATATGATGATAGCTCATGAATAAGGACTGTCTTCTCACACATTTCTCTGTTAAGAATAATGTGTATGTGTGTGTGTGTGTGTGTATGATTTCCTAGCCTATTATTTAGGGTACTGGGTTAACCTGCAGCCAAGAGTAATTACAAATAGCAACTTGGCTTCATACTAGGCTCTAATTCTTAGTTTTGTCACTTAATTGTTACATGAATTGAAAAAATTAATATCTCCTCTATATCACAATTTCTTTATTGATACCATGGTTTCCATTTCTCTTCTTGGCTAGGGATTTGGAAAAGAATAGTAAACAATATCCTACCCATGTGTGTATGTGTGTGTGCTTTAATTCAAGTGAGTAAAATGACGGGATGGATAATAAATAAGAATGTATATATAATATATTATTATATGTAATTTAAAACTGAAATATTAACTGGGGTAACAGGAGAGCAAATATGCACAGTTGGAAAGGGCCCACTTTATACAGAGATACATGGACTGAACTCTGATGTGAAAATGTCCCAGCAGGGAGAATAGAAATGCCAAGACCACAAGTAAGCTGTACATTCTTGAATTCTCAAAAAGTCCAATGTATTGGACTAGAAATAAATAAGGTAAAAAGTTTCAAGGAGATGAGTACAAAGAAGTGAAGAGATGATCGGCCAAGTTGGCTGTTGTGAGAAGCATAGTACGCTTCTTGGCGTATAGTAAGTGCTAAATACGTTTTAGACATTAAGTCTTGGAATCAATTTTACTGAGGGAGAGATGCCATCTAAAATATGCTGTACTAGAATAGCAATGGAAGTTAATTATCAGTAGTTTATGGGGAAAAAAAGTGCCTTAAAAATGGAGAGGCCAGAGACAAACATTGTCTAATCTTGGAGTTTTCCAAGAACAAATTCCTTTGAAGATGTCATTCCATTTAATTCTAAGACTTTCTGTGGTAAATATGATCGATGAAGGATTGCCCTAAAAGGTATCTTCCCCCAACACCAATATTGCTATGTTTTATTTTTAAAGTACATGTATCAATCATGCTGTTACAGTTGCCTCTATTTCCCCCTTTTGTCACCCTGTGCCTGACACCACCCTTGCCTCCAGCAATCCCCTCTCCCATAGTTCACGTCCATGGGTTGTGTGTTGTAAGTTCTCTGGCTTCTCCCTTTCCTATGCTATTCTTAATGTCCTCCTGTCTATTTTGTACCTACCAGATATGCTTCTTAATCCCTGCACCATTTCCCCCATTCTCCCTCTTCCCTCACCCAGTTGAATACCCTTCAAATGATCTCCATACCTATGATTCTGTTCCTGTTCTAGTTGGCTTAGTTTGTTTGTTTGTTTTTTGTGTTTTTTTTTTTTAGATTAAGTTGTTGATAGTTGTGTTTGTTGTCATTTTAATGTTCATAATTTTTGTATTATCTTTCTCTTACCTAAGTCCCTTTAACATTTCATATAATAAGGGCTTAGTGACAATAAACTCCTTTAGCTTTACCTTGTCTGGGAAGCACTTTATCTGCCCTTCCATTCTAAATGATAGTTTTGCTGAATAGAGTAATCTTGGTTGTAGGTCCTTGCTTTTGATTACTTTGAATAATCCTTGCCAGTCCTTTCTTGCCTGCAAAGTTTCTTTTGAAAAATCAGCTAATAGTCTTATAAAAATACCTTTCTAGGCAACTCTCTGCTTTTCTCTTGCTACTTTTAAGATTGTCTCTTTATAATTAACTTTTGTCATTTGAATTATGATGTGTCTTGGTGTGGTCATCTTTGGATCCAATAGACTTGTATGTCTATTTCCTTTGCAAAATTAGGGGAGTTTTCTTTCATTACATTTTCAAATAAGTTTTTAATTTCTTGTTGTTCTTCTGGCATACCTATGATTTAGATGTTGGTATGTTTTAAGTTGCTCTAGAGTTTCCTAAGCCTCATGTCTTTTTCTTTCTTTCTTTTTTTTTTTTTTGCATTTTTGTTTCTTCTTTCTGTAACCTGATTTGAATCTGGGCTTCCTTCCCTTCACTGTTGGTTTCTTGTATATTTTTCTTTATTTCACTGTCTGTAAACTTCATTTCTTTATTTATATTTTTGCTGTTCTCTATGAGTTCTTTGAGCAACCTTATCACAAGTGTTTTTAACTCTGCATCTGATAGGTTGGTTATCTCCATTTATTTAGTTCTTTTCTGGAGTTTTGTTCTGTTTTTTTCATTTAGGCCATATTTCTTTGTATCATCAATTTGGACACCTCCTTGTGTTTGTTTCTGCATATTAGGTGAACAGCATTCTTTTCAGAGATACTTTTACTCTCAGTAGTATGGCCCTTGTGTATATCATTTTAGTAGAGATATACATATAATTTTTAGGAGGTAAGTTAACAGATGTTAGTATGATTATAAGAAGATTCAATGTTTTATGAGCAACATTTGTTCAATAATTATCTCCTACTTTGAGTCTTTAATGAGTCAGTAATAATAACTGAGTATGATTCAGATTATATGAATTTTAATAATAGTCATATTGTTATATATTAAATGTTTTGAGGAAAATATGCAGATGAAATTGTTTTGAGCACCAAAATAAATTATGGCTTCAGGTACTTCCTAAGTGAATACATTGTTTAAATAATTTCATTTCTTAATACTTAAATCTTTGTGTGGCATATAAATAAAGATAAAAGTATAATCCCTTGGACAGGCTATACTTCAAAGATATGTACAGGTGTTCCATTCTCAAATGGTTGTGAGAAAAGTAAAAGAATTTTCCATTAAGACTGGGTGTGATAGATTTTCCTGCAATTTCATTACCTTTGCAGAGCATACCACTTCATCTAATAGTACTGGTTGGTTCATAAATAATCCTAAAATAGTTACCTGCCAAGTAAGCTCTTACCAGTTTTCAGACTGATTGACATGACTCATGAAAAGACTCTCTGCCAAAGTAATGCCTAAATGGAATTATTATACTGATTGATTTTAAGTCATTCCTTTCAGTTTATTTGTTTAGGATTGGTTTGTTTAAAGCTAAATAACTTAAATAAAAGTTTAAAAGGAATTTAAAATAAGCACATTGAAGGATTTAGTAAGCTGAAAGATCTTTTGCTCATAAAGAAAGAATATTGTTCTTAAACATATAACATAAGACAGGTAAAACCCCTGCAACTTAGAAATATAAAATGATAAAATTAGGAAGCAGCTTGTTTTGTTAATATTAGAGGTCCCCCAATTCTTTAGAAAATTAGCTTTCTCTGCTATCTTAAATTCACAGAAACATGGAGGACTGAGGAACAACTGTTTTAGTGAGGTAGACTTACAACCTACCAATTTAATTCTGTAAGTAGGAATATGAATAAAGACAGACCAGAAAATAGAATATATAGATACTATTAAGAAGATGTCCAAGTTCTACTCTGATAAAAACAAAATAAACAACAACAACAACAACAACAAAAATAGAAAGAGTGATTCAATTGAAGTTTTTTCATTCAGGGAATACTTATGAAAAGTATCTACAAACTAACATTCTGAAATCAGCTTTTCTTCATACAAACTTCATTTCTGGGATTCTGGGCAAGCAATATAATTCTAAGTTTCAATTGCCACATCTGTGAAATTAGTGTAATAACAAAATCTTTCTAGTAGGATTATTGTTTAAAAAATTGATTGTTTTATGAGAAAAAAATTACAAGATTGCCAGGCACACAATACAGCCTTCGCACATGCTAGCCATTATTATTATATGTTGTACCTGTGAAAAAGTAAAATTAAATAGAATTGAGATAAATGCTTCTGAAACCATATTTTAGTAAAGATATTAAAAACCAACTACAAAATTATAAAAATAAATATAATAGAATGTATGCTTTTCATTGAATGGGAGCTTGAACACTAAATCATTTTAAAGCCTATAATGGAAACTTGGAGTTATGCATAAAAATTTGCTATTGAACTTTTGCACATTTATGTACATAGTGTATTGTCCATGTTGTACCATTATTTCTCATATAATAATTATAGATCTAAATAGAGAATAAATAAAAGCTAAATAATTAAAAATAAGGTTTTATTTTATGTAAATGATATGAGTGAATTTAAGAATTTTATAGCATTTTAATAAACTTCTCTTTATTAAAAGATCATGGGCAGGGATCAGTTTCTTAAAAGAGGGTCATGGACTTGGTAAATATTCTGAAATTTAATAAATCATACTTATTCGATAGCATAATGGTTTAGTGTTTACAAAACACTATGATAGCTAGGTGTACAAAATAAACAGAAAGAGCCAAACTAGTTTGATCATTTTTTAAAAATAATTTATTTATTTGTTTATTTATTTTTAGAAAAAGGGGAAAGGAGAAAGAGAGGGAAAGAAACATCACTGTGTGGTTGCCTCTCACTGTTGCTGCCAACTGGGGGCCTGATGTGCAACCTAGTAATGTGCCCTGACTGAGAATCGAACCAGCGACACTTGGCTGGTAAGCCAATGCTCAATCCACTGAGCCACTACAACCAGGGCCTAGTTTGATTATTACAGTCACTTAGAAGAAGCTTTCTTAAGATATTTAGATTTCTAGGTCTTGTTAAGCAAAGGTTTTCTGAAAAAAAAAAGCCAGATAATATTTTCAATGTAAAAAATATGACCTCCTTCACAAACTTTGCACACTACCATTGTAATAGGAAAGCAACCACAGACAATAGGGAAAGCGGGTGTGGTTGTGTTTCAATAAAACTTCACCTACAAAACAGGTTGTCTTCTGGACTTAACTGGAGAGCTACACTTTGCCAACCCTGTTCTAGACCAACTGAATCTTCCCAGGGGCCCTTTGAATAAAGATTTTTAATAAACAACACATGATTCTCATGATCAGATGTATTTGGGAAACATCAGGATGTAGTATATGTATTGAATATAGCATATGTCTTTAAATAGGCCTCAGTTTGGGAAAAAGAATGAGTCAAATATACTTCTAAATATTCTGCAATGCAAAAATAGTGTTTGTGAGGCTTGTAGTTAAAAAGGTACCACAGAAACTCAGCAGATTTTAAGAGAGTTCTGTACACTATGGGGACACGCAAATCTTTAACTCTTTCCTTGGATAGAATAGGAAGCACTTGAGCTTATAGAAAAGGCTATAATGGAGAGAAAGAAGTTTCATAAACACCATACATTTTATTTTGTGTGAGTGAATTTTTTTAACAGTCTTAAGAAATATTCTCACACTTGAGGGTCACTCTATATTTTGGTTTCAGTTTAAAAACCAGAAATATTTGGCATTCCTACATTGCATTTTCAAAGTCAAAGCCCACCTGGAGCTGAATAACGTTCTACTTTCAACAAAGGTATGTTTCCTCTGATTCACACAATCTCCAATTCACATACTTAACTCCTTTGGGTTACCTGAATGTCCTAGTAGGTATTTAACTTTAGACACTGCTTTGTAGTTATTGTGTATACATTTCACTCATCAGAAAGAGAACAGAAGATCCAAGAAGGATTTATTTGGGAGAAATGTAGAAAGATTTAAAGATTACCAACTATACAATTCATTTCCAGAAAGTACTTATCTATCAATTCAGATTGATTATGCATCAGTCTAATTCACGTACTTTAATGTCTACATGCTTAGCATTTCGTCTTCCTAATACTTGTATTCCTGGGTAATTTAGTAAAAACCAAATAAAACAAAACTTAACCAAATACTTTTCCAGGGCAGGTTAAACAAACTTCGCTTTAAACTTAAGTAAATATAAAATCTCTATGCCCTTTAGGCATGCAACATTTCTTACTGAAAATAATATGTAAGATTAACTTGAAGATATTTAAGCATATTTTATAATGTTGTATTTTTAACGTAAAATGAGGATGACAGCTGTTTGGGATCCAAGGCCATGAACCGCAAACCTCAAACACACAAACTAGAGAACATTAAGTGTAATAAACACTTTTAAAGTGCCAGTGCATAAAAATAATCTTACATTTGATTTGATGTTCCTGATTTTGAGTTGTGATGTTTTAAGTTGTACTATTTAGTCTTATAGGAAATTTCTTTCATCTCCTCATATCTACCTACTTTACTGATAGAGCTCAGTGCTGTGACTTAAAAAAAAAAAATAACTTAAATTGTTCAACCTATGTTTCCAAGCAAGATATATACATCCACATTAACAAAGATTATTTCCTTCCAGAACGGGGGGCTTCTTCACTAGATCTACCAAAATACAGTTAAATGTAGAACAAACCCATCTCTCCATGGTTTGCTTTTATGTAGTAATAGATTAGGAAGCTACTATGTAATTTAATTTCCCTTATATGATTTATGATGGTTCCCAGAACAAAATTAATATGCCAGCATTAAACATTCATTTATCTGAGGTAAAAGATATTGCTGCCTTTCAGCATATCCTCTTTCCATACTACCATACTTGATCAGTAATTCCTATACTCTCTCAACTAGTAACAACTAAGGCCTGATGGAACTTTTAACCAAATTTAAAGTCTTATGTCCATCTCACTGGAAAAAAGGATGAGGTAGACCTGAAAAGATTATCTTTTCGTAGGAAATGCAATTGAATATGGCAGAGTAATGAAGAGGTAAAGGGAATCTTGGGCTATGATGAATAAATTGAATAATAAAAATATAAAATATGAAGTAAGATTCCAGTAATGGGGTTGAATCTGGTTTAAAAATGGAGCAAATCCTTTTTCATTTTATTTTCCTTTCCTTATCTCTGGTTTTTCTTTCTTTTATTTGTCTGGTCTTCCCAACACATATCTTACGAAGAAATGCATAGATATATCTTCTGAGCCCTCGTTTTTCTCTTAATTCTAGTTCCTAGAGCTTGCATTAAATACCCTTTACATTTTGTTTACTTTCTTTCATAGTTACTGTATTTCCACGAGTATCACTTCTATCTGTCTGACATTTTAATCTTCCTAGAGACAAAGAAAATCTTAACTTTTTCCCTACACCCTGTAAAATGCACTATTTTTAATTTTCTCAACAAAAGAAGAAAATAGGAAAATAAAACCAGGCCAAACAGCTGTAAATATAAAATTCAGTAAATAATGCCCTTTGACATTTCTTTAAAGGCATTCATTTAAATCACCCAATGAGAATAACTAAAATTCATAGAGAGTTTGCCATTTCCCAAGTACTGTATTAAATAAGTAATCCATGTTATCTCACTTATTTCTTGAAAGGATTTTATAGGTACAGTTATAATCAACTTTATAGATGAGAAAATGATACACAGAATGTTTAGGGGATTTGCATTCTTCACAGAATTGGGTTGGAATACAGGAAGTCTGGCTATAGTGCTCTTGCTTTTCAAAATGACACGATGATGCCTCATGGGAAGGAGACTGTGCTCAGCACAGACAATAGAAGGGCACACTCGTTACAATTTACAAATCCTTATACACAAGTGGAATCAGAGCATACAAGCAGGCCCATTTCTCACTTTTGAGCCCAAAGAACTATACAAAGACAGACCTACATATTACCACCTCAATATTTAAGAGTTGTAAACTAAGGTAACAAAATACTTAAGAAAACTTGTTTTAGCCTATAATCTTAACAAACATACCTTGTAGTGTCATGGGAGGTTAGGTTCAAATTTAAAATTCTCAGAATTAAAGTTTTATGCCTGAAATGGGCAACTTAGGAAAAGCCACTCCAAAGGTCTTAGCCTTGTCCCTGAGATTCACTGTCCTTCTTACCCCCACCTTATGGCTCTTTCCATCAGTGCAAAAACATCTTTTAAGTATAAGTGATTATTCTATTTTATACATATTAGGTATTTCCATAAGCCCTGCAAAGAACTCCCTCTTGACCAACACTTAGCACTAGAATCTTATTCACCAGAGGTACTACCTGACTTCAAGAAGTGACTGTAGGAAAGTGACACCAGAGGCCCTGCAGTTGACCTGAGGTGATTAGGTAGGACCAGGAGTGTCTTATATAAAGGAGGCCAACAGTTCCAGGGGTCCCCTCTCATGGGCATACCTATTCCTGACCCATGCAAACATGTCTAGCTTTCTTGATTGATTCTAAGAGCTGTGCAGTACAAATAGTTTGGAAAAAATGCATCCATAAATGTGAGACAATAACCAATAAAACCAAAGAGTGCCAATTAAAATATTATTAGTGACAGTCTATTTAATATCAAAAGAATTTGGCAGGGATCTACTATAAAAACAATTCCTTAGAAAGAATAGCAAAAGGAAAAAACACAGTGATAAGCTGAGATAAAAATAAAAAGAACAAAAGATGGACACATTCAAGAAAATGTGGGAAAGAAAATATGGAAGTTCCCAGACATGAATTATTTGTATTATATCTGTGAAAAGTAAAAAAAAAAAATAATAACAATCTGAAAACAATAGTATGGTCAATCTGTGTGGCCTGGGCATTCATTCTCACACTGTAACTAAAAAAAAGTAGCTTCACTGAGAAGAACTAGATGAATTTCCTGTTGGGTTCTTATAACTGCTGTCTGCTGAAATGAGGTCAAACTCTGAGAGAAATGAAAACCAGCCCTGATGAAGATGTTGTTTTGTGGGTTCTGGATTGTGGAAATCAGTATAATTCCAGGATATAGAGAGACGGCCTATCTAGAAGGACTGTTATTACATTTTTGGTTTAT
This sequence comes from Furipterus horrens, assembly GCF_987537825.1. Classification (NCBI taxonomy): domain Eukaryota; kingdom Metazoa; phylum Chordata; class Mammalia; order Chiroptera; family Furipteridae; genus Furipterus; species Furipterus horrens. The sequence continues at coordinate 13,284,965 of NW_028327182.1, forward strand.
TAAACAAATAGGTAAATAAATAACATTTAATTTAAAATGTGTTAGATTTTCTGAGTGTGACTCCACAATAGGGATAAAAGAGTAGTGATAAGGTAATTATGTTTTCCATATTAATATCCAATTGAAGATACCTTGCCATTGTCTAACTCTGTATAAGCTTTATAAACTCTGGGTATAGATGTGTGAGGAAGTGATATCTAGAGTTTGTAGCTCATAAGCAGAACTAGCAAATATGAGCATGGATAACTCAGAGACATGAGGAGCTTGTGAGAAACCAATGTCCTTGAACGTCTGCAGGCTGCTGGATTAATTGGTGTTCCTATCTCAAATCCTTTTGTTAAATGAAATAATGAATTCCTGTAGAAACCAAGTCACTAAGAGTTGTGTTCTCTGTTATTTGCTACCACAAGCACACATTTATATAAGGAAAATATATCATCCAGTCCTATACTGTGCAAAAAAAAAAAGATAACTAAGTATAGTTAACTATTTAATATATTATGAGCTATTAAAGTTCAGACTTGTAAGTTACCTTATAAACCAAGTGCTTTAATATTGTTCTGAATTTGGGCATTGGACCTATAAGAGATAATAAAGTTTTAGAGTCAACTCTGAGTTTTTAAGTAGTTATAAGTATTTATGTTTTTTGAGTAACTGTATTACTTGTGATATACCAATATAATCATAACCTCATATCTATTTATCATTATTATTTATCTATATAAAATAACACATAAATAATATGAATAAATAAAGTTTTAGAACTCTTCTATATAACGTTCACTTGTATTTTTATAGTCCAGATTATCTACATTAAAATGAACAATTTATTACTGTCTATTAGGCCCAATTTCACATACTCAAACTGTAATATATTATTAGTGTTTTTACAATGTGAAGTCAACCACACCTATTATTCAATAAGATAGTAGGTGTGGATACACAAATCAAGATGAGAACCTCTTGTTTATGACTCTTTGGAGGTATCAAATGAAATATTTCTAATAGTCTTAATGACTATTAGAAAAGCTAAAAATAGCTGACTCCTATATTTCTATCAGCAGGGATGAAAACTGCAGATTTTCTATATCCTGAACAAATAATACAATCAATAATTTCAAAGTAATTTATTGTTAAATTATTGTTTAAATATAAATATAGTTTTAAGTTCAATATCCTGCCAAATATGTTTCTTCTATTTGATAGAAGACTGTAAGCAAGCATCAACAGAGAAGATTAAATTTTCTCTCATTTATAATAACCCAACTGTAGTATATAGATCTATGTATGAGAATTAGATTTGTGTATGTGTATATATGCAAATATTCTGGTATGGTTGCCTTTTACCGTCTTGTATGTGTTTGTGTGTGGGGAGGGGTTATTCTATCTAACCCTTAAAAATGCTGCATAATTGAATCACAGTTCACAAATATTTGTACTCTGGTGATTCTTTGTTATTTATAGTGACTAAAGCCAAACCCAACTTTGTTTCATAGTTTCTTAGAGGTTTTAGGTGGATTTGTTTTATAATTAATATGTAGTACCCTTGACATTTTACTTATCTTTATTGGATTCTACACAAAGCGGAGTTTAAATCTCTTTTAAAACAAATCAAAAAAACATATCTCCTTATATTTTATTATTACCATGTTCCTTGCAATTAAACTCTAAAGATCTCATTTAAAAATTCAGAGACTTACAGCCAGTTTTGTTTTTTCACCATAGTGTTTAGAATGGCTCTCTCCTGCCCACTGAATGTGGGGTTGCAGTCTGACATGAGTCTTACTGGAGATTTCTTGGTGTGACTGGGTAATTGACCTGGGGATTTTTCCAGGCAAACTCTCGTCTATGAAACAGGGTAGAATTACAGTCTGGGGAGATGTAAATGCAGATCATCATTCCTTAGTGATTTTCTTTGGCTGAAAGTGTAGATATAATTAGACATTTAACAGTTTCTCTTCTTCAAAACTAATCTGTTTACTTCCATGTGGGTGGGCTTAAAAGCAAATTTAAAACCTGAAATTGTTTTGTCATCAATGTTGACTGTCAGAGGCTCTGTCTACATGAAGCCAAAGCAGCCAGATGGAAAATGAAAAGTAACATCCATCATCTAAACATTTTCCTTTCCCAATGCCAAGCATGTAGATAGTTGAAAACAGTGTCATGGTTGACCAAATGTTTTACTTTTAATCTAGATGTTTTGGCATTTTATAGATACAACTCAATGTGACTTTCTGTGCAAAATTCCCAGATCTACACAATAATAGATACATTTAAAAATAATTCACTTAAATGTAATATGTGTGTGGGGGGGTATTAAATTCTTCACATGAATAATGCATTATGTTTGGTACTATAAGGGATATCATGCTGAGTAAATACAATAGTTGAAAATAATAAGGAAAGCATCACACACTTGCGCAAATAACAAACATTATTGGCTTATGGTAATTTGTTATATTAAAAACACACATTTACATAGGGTAGGGGAAGGACTAATATGGCAGAGTAGACCTAGAGGAGACCTACAGAGTTCTCAGGGAGAAGTAATTTAGTTTTGGAAATTAGAAATGACCAGGACATTTTAATAAGAATTCATGAATATTAACAGCCTTTAAGTCATGAAATACATGAACATGGGTTAACAAAATCTGGTGCATTGGCCAAATCTGGACTATTGTGTGTTTTGGTAAATGCAGGTATACGGTCACACGCAGACACACTCATTTGCTTACTCATTAGCTTGCTTATTGTTTACTTATTGCCTATGGCTACTTTAGCACTACCTCATTGAACTACAAAGCCACAAATATTTACAATATGGTCCTTTATAGATAAGAGCCCCCCCCCAACCCCCAGCACATAATCGTCGTCGTCGTCGTCGTCGTCGTCGTCGTCGGCAGCCGTCCGTCTCGAGAGACGATGGTGTAGCTTCTTAAGAGTCTATCTGCACCGCCGAGAATGGCTGTGCAGTCCGACTCGGGAGTGACACGGGATCTGTCTCCTCCCGTGTTGAATCGACATCTTGCGATGACGCTGGAGTGTCCTCTCCAGTGAAGCTGAAGCTACAGAGCCTGGGCAGGGTAATATGGAGGGTCTGCTGTTGCCCATGCAGCAGACCCCCCCTCTCTTCGCAGCTGAAGGGTCCAAGGGAAAGACGGAGTCGATACAGCTTGGGTTCAGGTGCGCCGCAGGAGTTGCCGGTGTTGACTACAACGTCAAACCGCCTTAGGGACTCCGGCTCCGGATTTTCTGTCGGGGTTTACTCCCTTAGCCTTTCCCCTGAAGAGGTATGCCGCAAGGCAGCGGAGGTTTTTTGGAGTCAGAGTTTTCCTTCTCTGATGTACCCTGACTGGAAGATCGAACCAGCGACACTTAGCTCGCAGGCCGACGCTCAATCCACTGAGCTAAACCAGCCAGGGCAACCAGCACATAATACATTTCAGGAAACACAGCAGAATAGAGTGTGATTGGCCCAACAGATGCATGCTCCTGTTGCCAGTGATAGGGAGTAGGAGGCACTGGCCACACAGAACGAGAAAAAGATTTCAGTCTTGAATGTCTAGGACCAAGATGTGAGCATACAAGAAAAAAAAAATTACTTAGTATGAAGTGATTAACCATACAGTTTTGATATAAAATCAGTTGGAATGTGTGAGGAATTGTCTGAAGGTTGGAATAGAATGAAGGTATCCTAGAAAGCGTATCAGTATTTCATTACCTTAAAGATAAGCTTATTTCATTGAAATATGATGCCAATGGTTTTAAAAGACAAATTAATTATGACATGGTTAATGACAATTTACTTGTCTTGAAAAAGAAAGTATTAATGTTTTAGACACTAATATAATCTGTTATCTAAGATCTCTGGTCCAAGGGTCTACTGCTTGACATTTGAATTCATGAATGCCTTTGGGAAAACTGCATAAATATTGATGTTAGGTTTCCTGTTTGAAACCAGGGGATAATGACAATTCTTCTCTCATGATGGTGTTGGCTGGATTAAATGAGTTGTTCCAAGTAAAACTTTTATATAATATTATTATTATTGTGATTATGTATATTATTTAATTGAGGCATAAAAGTGTTGTACGTCAGAAAAGATTGCAAACAAATATTTCTCTATCCATCGCCTCTGTTCAGCACTATTTTGAAGATTAAAACTTTGCTTCTTTTGCAGAGAATATATGGAATTCTCTATCTCCACATATCCCTGTGGTTAAGTGGCTTATGACTACAGGTATAAGTGGATATAGAGTATTCCCATAAATAAGTGTTGCAAGCATGTAAACTTACTTGATATTTACTCTTATTGTATTGCTTTGTTGTTGTCTGTCTGCTGTAATACAGGCCAGCACAATGAGTTCAGTTCAGTTCTGTCTTTAATCATGTTTTTTTTGTGTTCAAATTCTGTTATGATAGAATCTACTACGTGGGCATCACAGCAGAACTCCGGACTCCACACACTACTCAGCGAGACTCAGTTTGAGTTGTATGGTAATTGATGGGCATCTGAAATTTTCAGAGGACATGATAGGTGACCCTGAAAAGATGGGCAATACAAATATATGATTTGAACTTTTTAGAGGGGGTTAGTTATCAACCCACATAGCTTTCCTTCCTAGTTTAGTTCACAAACTGGGAAGAAAGAAACTTGGCTCCTGAGAAGAAGGAGAAAGAAAAGAGAACTGAGGTGTTATTTCAATGGGCTGGTCCCCTTGGTGAGGATTTTTCTTGCCTTTGAAAAGTAGTACATTTTTAAGAGATGATTTTGAATGTGAGCATTGGTGTTCTGTGTTTCTTATGTGATTTTAAGTGTTTCTTTATACATTTAAGAAAAATGGAATAAAAAAAATCTTTTTAAAACCAAAAAGAAAACATTAATATACTAGGAGGGACATACATGTGTTCCCAGAGTAACCAAAGCAGTTTAGGTTTTGGAAGTGGGCAGTAGGAGCACTTTTTGTTGGAATATCCAGTGCTGACTGGGTTTGTCCTCAGATAAGTGAGATAGATATAGTCACCTTTTTACCCCACGCTTCATGTTTTCTTTTCTTTTCTTAGAGTAACAATCTCAGACTTTGATGGAAGGCAATTGGACCTGAGGGAGGTTCTTCCGGACATAAAACTCCTCTGGGCTTTGATTTTGGTTTTAGGCACATCAGTAGGGAGCATGAAATACCCTGGCCTGCCCTCTGCCCTATAGTAGAAGCTACTTTGAATTTTTCTTCTTTGCCAATGACTAAATGAATAAATCTGCTTAATTCAAGGCTGTCAGATTAACAAACTCATTGGTTTACATTTATAATATAATCTTCAGCTCAAGCTCTTGAGAATAATTAAGTTGGCATTTTTACCTCTGATTTACTCTTTTTTTTAAGCAATCAAATTCAGATGTGAGTACAGATAAGAAATAGGGAAGGATATATTGACATTTACTCCCAATATAAATTAATTACTTTTAAAAAGGACTTTAAACACTATCAGCACTATGTGAAAACACAACATTGCACAACATTGTATAATAGCATGTGTGTATACTACAAATATATCATGGCAAAGTAAAGTGAGTTATAAGCAATTTAGTAATTATACTCAATTGTCTTTACATATGTCTTAATAGATGTCTCAAGTTTATTCCACATAATTCCTTCTTTTGGGGGTTCTTGTGCCATATCCCAATCTTTCTATGTCAGCACCTTTGCAAATGTTGTTGTTTTTCTTGACAGCATTTATCTTACTTAAATCTATAAATGTTTCTCACTTAATTCAAATATCTTGGTAAATGTCACCTCCTCAGAGAAAACGTCCTTGACAGTTAAATAAAATGTGTCCAACTCCTCCCAGAACCATCACTTTCTAAGACCTTATCCCATCTGCTTTAATTTTCTTCATTGTACACATAACTGTCTTAAGTTATAATACATTATACGTTCGTTTTTTAACCTTCCTTAGGAAAACCACTGTGTCTTTCATCAATCTATGTGCAGGTCTGAATAGAGCATCCAGCTTGTTTTTGGGCACTTAGGTAAAATATCTTGAATAAAAACAGGACCGGATGCTAGGGAATAGCTATGCAAATAAATGAAAGCAAAAATAACATGTTATGATAATAAAAGAGAAACTGTGTAACACATCTTTTCGTTTGAATTGAATCACCTTTTTTTTTCCTGTTTTGAACCAAAACACATTTACTTTTTTTTCTGATTATGAAACTGACTTAAAAGTCTTAAAATAACATTCTGCTTACCAAACTTCTTAGCTTAATCTTAGGGAAGTACATAATTCTATTTTCATTCTAATGAGAAAAGTTTTCCTTAAGAAGAGTGAAACTGACTTCAGTTGTTCCTGCTAATTGAAGCCTGAGTACTTGTATAAATCACTTTAGTCTGCTGATTTGCAGAAGAAAAGCTAGAAATCACCTCCTTATGTAACTTAGAATAGAAATTGAAATAAAAGAGATCTTGGAGGACAGATGCGACCGGAAGCAAGGCTAGTTACGCTATTATAACAGTGCACAGCTCTTCTAGAACATGGAAGGGTTTCAGGAATATGTCCACCTTCCCTCTCTCATTAGGGAAGTGATTAGGAGAAGTTTCTGTTTTGTTTGTTTTGTTTTGTTTGTTTTGTTTCAGCTTCAGAAAGATTAGTGATGCACTCAAGGCCTCGTTGTGTGTTAAGAGGCAAACTGGCACTGCAGCCCAGTTTTTCCTGCATCTCCTCCTCCCATCTTTTTTTCACTAAAGAATGTATCTCCTTCTTCATAAGCATTAAGTTCGTATAGACACTGTGGCAAAGAGAAAATGGCCTTCAGTGAACTCCCCGTCTGGTGCAGGAGACTGGTGTGGAAGTGGACGGTTTGAGTAGTGGGTGACAGGTCTTAAATGGAAAACACACCGAACCGAGTGCTGTGGGAAGACTGGGAAGCCCGGACCTGACACTGGCTGGTGAAGTCAGGACAGGCTTCGTGGTGCGGGTGACATTGGTTCTGTGTCTTGAAAGAGTTGAGAGGGGTTACTATTAGTATATTTTAATCTTTACCAGTGAACGTCAATGTGGTTGCTAAGGAAGCACGCATATATGACATCATGTATTACGTTATGAGACAAAAGTACTTATTTTGTGTCAAGTGTCATAAGGACAGGGCTACGTTCCGTAGAGTCTGTTCATGTTTTAAAGCTGCTTCCTTCTCCATATAAAGGGAATCATTTTATTTCCCAGTAGCGTTCCTTCCTTGATTCTGTTCTGAATTCCTGAAGCCCCAAACTCTCCTTTCATGTCATATTATTAATTTCTTAATTCATTAGAAGAAAACTTTATTGTGTTCTAGGCCTCTGGGATACAGTGGTGGTGATGTTCATGTCATTTTTCTAAGGGAGTTAATTGCTTCCACCGCCTGGACTGTGTGCTCAGCTGAGCAACATCTGTCTGTTCCATGAGCTGCCAACTGAGCTCACTTAGTCGCTGCTGTGTTTCCAATCAGCCGGCGCCCTGAGTGAGGCTTCCTTTCATGCCCTGTGTTAGCAGCAAGAAGGGACAGATACTTTTCTGAACTAAACAAATTTAAAAATTCAATTCCAGGTCCTTTATAGGTGATACAATATAGAATAAAAACAGTAAAAAATTGAAATGCACCAAACTCAAGAAGGAGTTGAGATACGTAGGTCTACTTTATGAAAGTTCAACTTTGCACATACGCAAACACAGGATTTCGCTTGTCGACGTCATTGGGAAGGAAAGAATACAAGATTTAAAAAAAAAGAATACGCATCAAAATAAATAAATAAAATGAACTGTAAGTTAATAAAAATACCATTTATTATACTATCTGAATTCAAATACTCTCAACACATTGACAAATTTAAGACCACTCTAAACCTTTCTTGTGACTGAGTAGGACTGTAGAGTAAAGGATTAGTGGTAGTGGAGCAAGGAAGAAAAATCATGTGTTCCCATGTTGTAATATTAAGATCCTAAGCTATTAGAGCAGGATATTTCTAAGCACTCTTAATGACTAGGCGCTGTTTAATTTCAAGTCAGAAACTGTGTTCGAACACACTGTAGAGAACCTCATCTTAGCTTTTAGTAGCTAAAAGTTTAGTGTTTCTACAACAGAACAAGGCAGATGGGTATAAGACCTGGAATTAGAAATAAATAATGTCTAATAAATTATTAGAAATAAATGCCCTCCAGAAAAGACCCCACAAAACACACTTGAAGTTGAACAATTTGTGCTGATGGTTCTCAGCGCAGGGAGGGGGAGGTCATGTGCCATTTGTAACCAAGGATGTCTCTGTAAGAGGATGTGAGAGAGGCATTGTTATAGGATTTGTTTGGATTGGCTGCTGCCTTAGTCTACTCGGGCTGCTATAACAAACTACCATAGACTAGATGGCTTGTAAAGAACAGAAATGCATTTCTCACAGTTCTGGAGGCTGGAGGTCTGAGATCAGGGTTAAAAGATGATCAGGGTCTGAAGAGAGCTCTTTTCTGGGTAGCCGACCGATATTTTCTCATTGCGTCATCACATGGGAGAAAGGGTGAGAAATGCTCTCGAGGCCCTTTTGTGAGGACACAATCCATTCACGAGGGCTCTAGCTTCCTATTTTAATCACCTCCCAAAAGTCCAGCCTTCTATTACTATAATATTAAAAATTAATATTTCAACATATGGATATGGGAGGATACAAATATCGAGGCCATTCCAGGGTACTCCCTAGATATCAGGGCTATTTTTAACTTTCTCAAGGTTATGTGAAACTAAGTTTTGGAGCACATTTCTCCACACATGCATGCATTCATGAATCAGATATACTTTAGCAAGAAGCACAGGAACAGTTATATGATCTATTCTGCAGTTACTGTGAAGTGCCATCTCTTTGTTGTTTAGAGACTCTCATTATATTTTATGGAAAGTCTGCAGTTCTCATCCCCTGTATATTCAGCAATCAAAAATACTTCTAGACAAAGATGTCCTTAACGAATGATGATTTTGGAACCATCTCTTAAGAAATAGAGTGCCAGCCATTCTAGATCTTAATGCCGTATGCATAAATGACAATGAGCAGTGTTTCCTAAACTATTTTATCCAATCTATTGTTTGAAATATTTAATTTTACCAACGAAGAGCCCATTCACCTATTAAAATAACAAGTTTCTATTTTTATTTATAAAACCTTTTTTTTATGTTTTATATGCTAAAGAATAGAACCTTAAGTGTTAATTGAGATGCAGATATGTAAAGGGAATTCAGAATGGTTCTAGGGTGCTTCAGCTTGTGATATGTTTCTGTTTGGACTTACGAAATATTTCCCACTGACCACCCTGCAGTGGTAATTTTCAATTAGGGCAATTGATTTTTCCTTGTGTTGCACCACATAGCTTTCGCAAAATGAGCATCAGATCACAATTTGGCAATATTTTGGAGTAAATTATAAACATTTTGACAACAGCAATATCTCCTTATTATTGTGCTAAATTTCAGCTCTCCATCAATTTCCTTTTTGGGAATGTTTTGGTTTGCCTGCTACTTGTCAGTAGTGCTCACTCACTGGACAGAGCGTGATTGGCAAGAGCAGCAAAAACGTGGTTTCAGAACCAACTCTGAGGTGGATGCTGATGACATGACCATGGGCAGGCTGATAGCTGTACTCCTTACAGCTGATTAGCTAGCAGTTATTTCTTGATGAAGGACCTGACCAGTGCCTCTCCATGGCTGCTCCACCCAGCTAGAGAGAAAGCTTTGAGTATGAGGACTATGGGTCTATCTTTCATTCTTGTATTACTTATTAGAGAATATAAAATTGAATTAAAAATTATAGATTAATTTCTTTCACTCACTATATTTTTGATACTTTAGCAACATTTTTGGTGTCATGACTATATCAATAAGCAGGCTGTGGTTTTATTCAATTTATTATGGCTTAATTCTGTTTAAAATGTGTATTTATTTATAGAATGCATATGCTATATGACTCTTCATGACTCTAAATATTTGCTGTAATCCCTGGTTATTAAATGCTGCATATTCACAAAACTTTAATTTTTTTGAAATATGCATAAAAACAATTTCCCAGAGAATTTCATATTTTTTTATTCAATGGATATTTAGCTAATGGGTATGCTCTCATTGCCAAATTTTTCTAAGACACGATTTGCAAAATAATTGATAGCTCATTACTCTAACAAGGATGATTGTAATCATGGTCTTAACTTTCAGATGCATTTTAATACAAGCACTCTGAAGGCACTTGAAATGTTGGCATCCTGGAAGAAGTAAAAACAAGACTAAGCCTGGAAGTTGCATACAATTCCCATTTTAATTGCTCTAATGTTTCAAAATTTTCTTTATATTATTCCATAGAAAAGAGAAAGAGCAAATAATAATGCTGGCAATTGTAAATTTTTGAGGTCTGAACATGTTCTTATATTTGTTATGTAGTGTATGTGGTCAGAAGTGACATGTTAATAATAAAATGCAGACATCTGTAATGACTTCCATTAAGGACAATAGTGCATCCCTCTCAGTTAATTCTGTTATGGTTTTAGAAGGTGAGGAGAGAGAGAGTATAAAGTAGGATTGTTAAGCGAGCCATCTAGATATTTAGTGCTTTATTCTTGGAAGGCTACGTAGGAGGTTTGGATAAGAGTCCCTATTTTGTTTACTCTTTCTAGAGTCACTATCTAGATAACACATTTGGGAGTTGTTAATAATTTAAAATATTTCTAACTAGTCTAGGTTGACTAGTGAACAATGACTTCCAAGAAGAGAGAAGCAATGATTTCTTTTACTCATAATTTACTAATATGTGTCCATGAAAGGGAAAGCACATAAATCAGTATCTCCACTCATGCAGCCATTTGTTATTTATAATCTAGGAAATGAGATATAAAAATGGCAGTAGTCACTTTCATGACACTAAACAATTCTGTATCGTAATTATTTTAACATTTTCCTTATTGATTTGATTAAATTTTCAATGCCTATTGTTAATTTTTACTTTTCTCAAGTAATCCTGAGAAAAGCAAATTTATAATATAAAAAGTTTACTATATAGCTAATTTTTGCTATATAGGCCATTTAAAGATAAGATTTTTCAACCTGACAACTAAAATTGTAAAAAGGAAATGGAAATGTTGACCTATTTCTGTAACAAAGACAGCAGCAAGAAGGGAAAATGTTAAACACATATCCTATTTCTCCCTTTACACATTCTGGCAATTGTAAAGTTCTCGAGTTTTATGGCTTTATTATGTTCAATTTTATCCTTTAATTTCTGTCCTTTCAAATTGTGACTTCATCATTTCTCATTTGAGCTACTACAGCTATACTTAACAAGTTTCCAAATCTATAGTCTGTTAAAGTCACTGAACCAGAGGCCACGAGCCTTAACAGGCCTTGTTAGCCTATGCAAGCAAACCAAAATCTACGCCAGAGTCAATGGACTCAGATATGAAAAAAATGAAAGTTACAAACAAACTGTCATTAGCCTTTTTTAAATAAGGCAACATGCAAGTTAAAGCCAGTCAAAAATTCAGTTGCTTTGCTTCCATGTTTTCTTTATAAAAGCTGGTGCATGCGATTTCATGCATGTTATCTCTATAAAATCCTTCCCTTTCTCCTGTCAGTAGAGTTCTCTTAACTATTTTTGCTTTGGTTCTGCCTGATTCAAATCGATGTAAGCTCAAATGAACTAATGGAAATTCTAATGTGGTTCAGTTTACGTTTTAACATTACTTTTCCATACAAATATTTTCCTTACAGAGATTCCAGAGCAATCTATCTCAACATCTGACAACATCACTGTATTGCTTAAATCCCCATTACCTATGTAGATACATTCAGGAACTATAAAATAAATTTGTGCCTCTTGGCTTTGTGCCTGCTTGATTTTGTTCTCTTTGCCACTTATTCCCCAAATTTTAGGATTCAACAATATAGTACTGTCTTAAATTTCCCACACACACCTTTATAGGCTCTATGTGAATACTTTTTCTTGTTCCATTCACCTTCCTTAATGATTTTCCTGGGATGCTGCTGCCTTGCACTGTTATCAGTTCTCCCACAGAGATTTACTTTGACGTATTGTGTGGTGCCTCCCCATCCAATACAGATTGTGTTAGAGATATTTCCTTTATATTCTTGGGTTTATGTATCTATTATTGCATGTGTTTATGTAAGAAAACAAGCGATTGTTTTTTATTTAGGTGCCTTATTCATCTTTGTATCATCAGAATCTACTCTGTGACATCTAGAATCTCAGTAATATGTCAGTGACCCATAAATTGTCATTGGAGTTAACAAGAATGTAGTTCAGCTGGAGTAGTTATTTCCAAAAATGTAATTCATAAGATCTACATCCAAAGTTGCTGATCAATTATACATAAGTAGGTATCTTTTAGACAATCATACCAGGTAATTTTAATATAAATGGTTCATAGAACACATATAAAGAAACTCTTGCGTAGATGGTCTTGCAGGTTCCTTTTATATATAATAATCCATCCTCCTAATAAGTAACTAGATATGAAAACAAATTCACATAGTACTGCACTAGTTGTATTTAAATCATATTCTAAATATTTAATATTGTATTTAAATTTTATAATAATGATGGGGTCACATACATATATATGGTATTGAGAGACCTAAAAAGTTAGGGAAAATGTTCAGTAATAGGAAAGAAAGAAAGAAAAGTGGGAGACTTTTCTAGAATATAGGACATGTGTGAAATCCAGTCCACCAGGAATCTTAAAATATCTTCAAAGGCAATATAACAGTTTTCCTGAGAACTATTTTATTTTAACAAGTTTTGTAAGGATATTTAACCTCATTTGTAATCTAAACATCACATTGAAACTGGACATTTTTAATTTTATTATTTTATGATCAGACAAAATAAAAACTTAGTATTTACTGTGTGTGTGTGTGTGTGTGTGTGTGTGTGTGACTCCCATTCAGTAAAGGATTTTATTACACTGATACTCAGATTATTAATCTCAGAATAATTTTATTTTTTGTTTTTTGATTTAATCTTGATTATATTTTTCATTACTATTTAGTCCCCTTATAAACCCTCCCCATCTCAAAATAATTTTTAAATAAATTTTATAATCAAATTAATTTTGACATTTTCTAGAAATTCATACATTAAATAATCCATACAGACCAATTAGTTTGCACATGCAGATGCTTTTTATTTTACAATTTTATTTCTCTGTAGAAGGGAAAAGACTGCAACTTTTTGGGTACTGGTAAATTTTTGGTAGTTATTTGCAAGGCTGACTGAATGCTATTTTCATTTCTCTCAGATCAATTTGTCTAACCAGCAACTGTTGTTTAGTACCAGTTATACATGGTCATAGAGATACCTGGCCTCAAAAAGTGAATAATAAACAGCAGAGCAGAAAACAAAATATATATTTTAGGCTACTATTATCTACTTCTAAAGTACCAGAGATGCTGCCAGATGGACAATTCAAAGTCTTTTTATAGATTAGAAGCAAATTATCCAGATTGCCAAAGCAAAGGTAACAGCTGAACAATGAATTTCTTGTTTGCCCATTGCAATTTTTCCAGAGAAATAACCCTACTGAGAATATCTTTCTCACATCATAAACAGAAGCTATTGTCTTGGTTCAATAAATTAATTAAAAAACCAAAGGATTCCAACTAATTTCGTGGAACTTTATGAAACAGTGTATATGCAATAAAGTATTCTCTTATACAACTGCTTAAAATTATATTTTTCTTAACCATGTTAAATAGAATGCTTAATATTCAATAAAATGCTAAATAAAGATCCACCAAAGTGGATTAAGAATATATGCAAAGACTGAAATTTAAAGACTCAATAATTCAAACACGGCCAATTTCAAGATATTTAAAAAGACAAGCTATAGCATTGAAACATTAAGATTATAAATAAAAATCTTATTCTATTATGCAGTTATCTAAAAGTATTCTAGTGACCTGAATAATTATTCCCTTGTGGAAATGATTGATATTTTCTAATAATTTACACTAAACTCATGGGGGGGGTGTTAGAGTGCGGGGGGTGTATTCTTTGCAGGTTTGAAATTTTTTAAAGAAAAATAATGGATTAAAATTCTGTTCAAACGCAACAAGTTTTTGTTGGGTAACTGAGACTTTTCTGGGAAGTCGGGGTGTGAAAGTTTAATGTGGATTATGCTGTCTGTATGCTGAGCTACTGTAGAGAAGCAAAGAAAACGAACCATTCTAGTTGGTTTCGACACGTGCTTCCTAAAGGCAGGGAGATGCAGAAATGATTTCGGAAGTTTCTGCCAAGCTCCATGAATCTGTCCTTCTGGGACTGTTTGATTTTAGAAAGGGAGGTCTCAGAAGATAAAAAGTGAAAGACAGTAGGAAAAAGTCAAAGTTATTTTTCTTGCATCCTCTCTTTCTCTCTCTTTTTTTTCAAACAGTTTCAAAGCAGAGTAAATTTCGATGGTTGCTACATTAAAAATAGTAAGCAATAATTCTCACAAGGAGCTAAGTTGTTACACAGGGTATGAGACTCTCCAGAGGGGCCTTTTTTAAATTAAACGTATTCATCTTACTTCTTTCTCTCTTCTTTTCTGTGGGAGAAACAGTTATGCCATCTGTCATTTCGAACAGAAGTGTCACGAGAAACCTTGCCGATGGTGGTCGGCTGTGTGGAAGAGAGGGCACGCAGAGGAAATATCGCAGACCACGGATTTGGGCAAGGATGGAGAGAATGCTCTCCCCAGACATGTCAGGTACAGTGCAGGGCATCCGCCAGCTACAAAAAATGTAGCAGGTGGCCCCTGGAGAAGGTGCAGCATGAGGAAGAGGCACCTTGGAACGTGTGCTAATGATGCTTGTGACACTCTGCACACGGGCAAGTGGGGCGTAACTGGTAAGTAGGGTAGAAAGGACACGTGAAGGACTGAAAGCCCACCTGAACATCTCCCCCATCCGTGCCTGACGTTACAGGAGTAAGCTCCATTCCAACAACGCTGGTTTTAGTTGTGCATAATCGGAAAGCATTTTGTATTGTTTTTCAGATATAACGTTACCTACAAAGCTCATTTTCGGCACTTATATAGTTTACTCAATAACTCACAGTCTCTTACCACTATACAGCAACAAGCAAGCTTTTGTGGGGGAAATGGATCCTACGCGAATAGGTTATATCTGGGATTAGCATGTAACAGATAAAACTGAGTCTAAGGAAAAATTCCCAAACGTTTGCCGTAGTGATCATTAAGAGAAAGTGCCGTGTTTCTGACATGAGGGGCGGAGAGAACGTCACATTTACAGCACGTCACACTTTTATGTAATGTCATTGCAAACTATGTATCCTTATTTATATAGCAGTTGTGGAAAATGAGACATTTAGGTTTTGTCCAATCAAGCGAATGTTAGTTTTACTTATATTTTGAACAATAATACATAGTTTTAGACTATAATGCAGGAAAAACTATACTCTGAGTTTATGCATGTACGTGAACTCTGAGTAATTAAGTTGTTCTTTTCAGGTAAATTATTCTTTCTATGGCTCTGGAGTTAGACTTTGCGAAGTACATTAACAACCTAGATCATATAAAGCGGAACTATCAAGAAGTGTATGACTTTAAAAAGAACACTTCCATAAGACGTTTCCACACTGGATGTGCGGACCTGGCAGTACTCTAAATGACATGGCCGTGTACTAACCACAGGTGTTCTTTTCCTGAGCTCTTTCCTCCAAGCTTGGGGCCCTGATCTCCCAGTTCCATCTACCTCCTTACTCATTATTCTTTCCCCAAGAAGAAAACAATTATAAACATCATTTTAGAATAATCAATTAAAACTAGTCACAGAGTACATGTACATTGTTAGTTGCTATAGTACTAAATATGCTTGCTTTTCTTTTTATTAATGAAATAATGTTCTGAACCTAACACTGTAGTCAGTACTATATATACTTATTCCATTTAATGGTTAAAAACAATATTTTAAGGTACGTACAAAAGAACATTCCACCCATTTTATAGATAGCTTCCAGAGTTTAAGAGAATTTGCCCACATTCACACAGGGAGAAGGTAGAATGACCTGTGCATATAATCACTATACCTTTATCATCGTTATTATTATCACTATAGTGTAATTTCTGTAATTTAGTACAACTGTATATTTCTCATCTAATTTAATAGCATTTTGACATTTTAAAAATTTGAATGACATTGAATAAAACTGAATTCATCATTTGCCTGAGAATGCTGTGTTTCTTTAACATCTTTAGACACAGTTTCAACAACCCTTGAGGCAGAATTTAATGCATTCTATTTGCTGCCTGAAGTGCTGGCAATATACAGGGCTTTATCAGTTTTTTGGGTAGGATCTTCAGCCTGCGCATGATTTCTTTCTTTGGGAGCTCCAGGGTGGTCAGGGTTATATTTAAGAACATTTGAAAAACATACCATTTTCTCACATGGTGTCGAGAAACCACCCAGTGCTTGCAGAATGACATTCAAATTTCTTATTCTAGCATGCAAGGACCTTCCCTGCTGAGTGCCAGCCCATTTTTTGCTTCATAACACAATACCAGCAACCCCATTCTATCCTAAATACATATGTTTACTTGCTATTTCTGAACATAACATTTTCATTTTTACATTTATATGTTTTACTCAGTGCGAAATATTTTTAACTTCTTGTACAGCCCCCATTTACCTTCAGGATGAGTATCTAAAGACACTTTCCCTATAGAATGTTTCCTGACTCAATGGTAAGAATTTATTTTACCTTCTTTGTTTCCACCATACATTATTAGAAGCAGTTTGATGGTCATTAAATTTTGCAATTTATTTGATTTCTTCTTTTTTGACACGAATATCTCCTTCATTAGGCTGTGTGGGCTTCTTTGTGTAAAAAAAGGTCCAGATGTTTGATACTCAATAACGTTTACTGAATTGACTCCTATGAAAATCAGGGATTGCCTCATGCTATCTCATATATCATTTTGTATAAAAATCCATGTACAAAATTTTCTGAGTCTTTTGTAAATGCCACCTCTAAAAATCCTCATCTTGAGGCTTAATTTATATGTGGTAATTAACAATTTCTGTAATGTCTTTTTTTAAATAGTTTTAATTTAGTAATTAAAAAGGAAGGATTTAGTTACAGTTCAGAGTTTGTGGCTTACTGTTCATATGCCTCAGTTTTTTAATTCCCAAAGAAAAAATAATAATCATTAATGATTGTACCTTTTTCATGGGCTTGTCTGGAATGGTAAGTGATATGTTTAAAGAATGCATGACAATATCTGTTATATTTTAAGCACTACAAAACAACAGGACGTTGTTAGATTGTGAAATCTGGGAGGACAGGGATTTTTCAGTTGTATCTTCAGTGCAATATTATGGCAGACTAAATTTACACTGTTGAACAAACAAATTAATTACAAATATATAAATATGATAAGGATCACATTTAACTTGATTTTGAATGGTAAGTGGGAGTCATCCTATTAGAGACGGGGGAAGGAGGCAAAGTGAAATTCAATGAAAAAAATAGGATTTTAAATTAAAAAAAGGTATAAAGAGACACAATACATTGGGTATATTGGGGAAAGGTTGTTTCACAATCATGTATGGCTATGTTCATCATCATCATCATCATTATCAGTTATCATAATTAGTAATATCAAGTACCAAATTGGTGAGAGAAGAGCGGGGATGGAAAAAAGAGGCTATTATACAGAGTTGTTTAGGAGCCATCATGCATATTTATAGGAGAAGGAGGAAGTTTGGAAAAGTAAATTAAAAATTCATCACATATAGATGCAGAATTAAATCATGGAATTTCACTCACAACTAGGAACAAAAGGAGAAGAAGGGGAAATTTTATAAGAGAAAACTAACAAAAGTGTATATTTTAAAGTGTGAAGGTCAAAAAGTATATTGTCTCAAGAACAAGGCAGGGGGAAAAAATGACTGATATAGCCAAAAGCCAGGGAGAAATATGTAAGACGTTGGGGTTTTGACAATATTTTAAAATACACTTTCAGGTACTTTCACTGGAGTAGGAAATGTAAAAGCTCAGTTACAGTTAATTAAAAAGTGAATGGTCTGAGAACCAAGTGTCGCTGGTTCAATTCCCAGTCAGGGCACATGACTAGGTTGCATGCCAGGTTCCCAGTTGGAGGCACGTGAGAGGCAACTGCACATTGATGTTTCTATCCCTCTCTTTCTCCTTTCCCCTCTCTAAAAACAGATAAATAAAATTAAATTAAAATTAAATTAAATAAAGTAAAGTTGTTAAAAAATAAATAATTATTTATTTTATGTGAATGGGAGTTAATAAAATAGAAATAAATGTCCTTGAGGGAAACTACTTCCTATGGTTTCTGTTCTTTGTGGAGTAAGCTATGTTATATGCTAATTCTCCTTGACCTTAAAGAAAAAAAGTTAACCAAGACAACGTTGATAATTGAAAGTATTTTGCAGATAATATTAGATATTTGCATATGATAATAGGTATTAAATATTGTATCCCTCCAATTAATACATTACAAATGTAGTATGTGATTAACGATTCTGAAAGTACAGGCAATTCATCAACATGTCATTATAAGTAGACATAAAATGCATGTATGGGTACTACCCTCGTTCTTTATTTACTAATTTTATTTTGAGTTATTAGACAGTAAATATTAATTTCTAATTTTTACCCAAACCCTTTAATTTAATAGAGGATTGTTGTCCTTTTTCACAGGTTTAATTATGAATCAGAAAAAAAAAATTACATTTCCCGTTTAAAGGCTCTTTTCACTAACTTTTCTTAATCTCATAAAAAACAATTTTTTAATTCAATAATTATATTATCTTTGCTAGGACAGCAGAACAACAAACCAGCTTAGTAATGGTATAACTCCAATACGCAAAAAACAAAAACTCCTTGAATTTTATTATTGATCTAAATTATCAAGTTCAGGGAGACATAATTTTGTGAATTAACACCTTTTTACTAATCTTTAATTAGCACCTTATTGTTCAATGAACCGGTTTTTCTTGGATCCATGCTCAGTTCTGAAGATTTTTCTCTTCTGCCACTCTGACCCTGATGACATATCTGATGCATGTTTGAAGATGGTCTAATGATACCTTTTGGAAAGAGGTGAGGTTTGTTTTTGAATACACACATGTGCAGAGTCTTATGCTCTTTTTGAGGTCAGCTGCTAGGTGACCCAGTCTGTTCAGCGCTTTAACACAAGCCGCAGCTGGTCCAAACAAGCCATCGAATCTACCATGCTGGCTGAGTATGTGGATCCCAGAATTTTCTTCTGTTCTTAAAGTTTTTGACTTACTTGAATTTTCGTTTCATTCCCAGACCTGTGTTGATCTAAAAACTTTTCAGGAGCTATTGCCTCATTACTGGGGCCTGTGTCCATTTGTTGACACTTCTAATACTTTCTCTGGACTGTGGGAATTCAGGATAGAACCCTCAGATGATTTGGTATTGACAGTATTATGCCGTTACAGGACCGTTGCGCCTGAATGTGGAATGCAGCGCAGAGGCGAACACAGCTTCTCTAGACCCTTGCAGCCTCCCCTAACTCTGAGGACATCTGCTTCTTGTTTACGTCCCAAGCCAGGAAGATAAAATTAAATTAAATGAAGATTAAAACTTCACAAAAGTTTCTATACTAAAAATAAGAAAAATCCCTGTAAGTATAAACAACTATAGAAAAATACCGAAATGGATCTGTCCCTCAGGATGAGTGGAAACACAGTGCTATGCATTAATTTGCTTCACAAATGACTGGTCATAGACATGTTGTGAAGTCTTTAGAACTTTGTTTTGACTATTTATCATTGTCTGTTTGACAAACATTCTCACTAGACAATCTTGTCCACTGATTTCAAACATCAAGATTACTCTTCTAGCTCTCCCATCTAATGGAAATTTCCTGTTCTGTTTTTCTTTTTTTAATTCTGCTATATTCAGAACTACTAACTTTATAAAAGACATGCCATTTAATAGGCATCTCATTTTTTATAAGGATTACTTTAAAAATAATAATTTATGATCAACAAGAACAAAGGAACTGGGGAAAGATGTTATATTACTTTACAATAAATGTGATCTGTCTACATGTTTAGCTTACATGATTTATAGTGATTAAAGAAGGAAATGTAATTCCAAAATTTAATTCCCAATTATACATGACATGTACTACATAGTGTACATACATATTAGATTGGGTGATGCACACATAACTGTGCAAAGTATTCCTGGGTATTAAGTAACTTAGGAGACAGGTTCTATCTACTCTAAAGGTAAGAATGAAATTCACAATACTAGGCACCATGATTACACATTTCATTCAAAATTATAACAAAAGTAGATTATTGATTAATAAACTCTGACAGAACACTGTATTCTCAGATATAATTTTCAGCAGTGAATCACTTTCTGATTTTTCTTTTACAATCAAAGAAACAGACATGTTTTTATGAAGTTAATAATACTCTATCAGATTCTGCTAATTGCTTTCCTGACTCCTGCTTTCTTTCTTCTTTCCTATTTTCCTGTTTCACACTAATTTAATCACTAGACTAACTGTAAACAAGGAGGTACTTTTAGTAGCAACTTCATTAGGCATGAACAGTGTTATTAAATTTTTACATGTTGAAAATTATGTTCATCGGTTTTAATAGTGTTGCTTAATTGATTTAATTAATTCCTTTTATTAAACTACTCCTTGAAATATAAACTCACAATGCTTAAAATTTTGAGATAATTAGAATATTGTATTATGGTCATATTTTTAGAATGGTTGCATGTATGAAATATCTGTACATATTTTTGTATTTTCTACTATGTAGTAGAATATATATACACTAACAAAGTATATATGTATATGCATATACACAATAAAACCATAAAACATAAAATATGTGTATATGTACATATATACACACATGTATAAATGCAATTTATTAACATTTTATATGTGTCATATAAACTGTGCTAGACACCTCATTAAATCTAGTCCTCCCAATTATTCCTGAATGGGTCATGTTATTACACCTAATTTCAGTATGAGGATCAAAGAGATCAAAAGTTATCAAGTGTCAGACATTATAAGTCGTGTGGCTAAAAATCAGATTAGTGCATATTTGACTGCATGGACCATGTGCCTTCCGCTTCACCATCCTTTGATTTATTTATTTGTCATATTATACACCCATAATTTGTATTTCTTCATTCAAACAAGTATTTCGTTTTATTAATTTTAAGTTCTTTGAACGCTGGAAAAGTAAGTCCCTTGATGACAGTAACGAACGTTCTCATTACGGCACTACTTGTAACAATGCGTGTGGCATACTCAATAAATGTTAAGACTGAATAAGTAATAGGAAAGGATTAGCCATTGCTTTTATAAATGTTTAGATCTAAATATTCCAACGTGTAGTCAGGTGCTTTATACCCATGCGGCTCTTTTTCAGCTCAAAACGCCCAACCAACATGAATCATGAGAAAAATGCTACTGGATACCATTGCTTTTGCTTTCCTGCCCCTGGCTAAATAACACCACTCAAATTTCTTATTGTTCAGTTAAATAATTTTGTGTAATCGAAAAGATATCAAGAATTTTCTCTTTTTAAGTTTTGTGAATTTTAAAATCATATCACTTTTATTTTATTGAGGAAAATTGATATATTTAACTTTGTCTTGGTGAAAATGTTTTATTTAGGATAAGAATCAATAATATATTCATGGCCATGCAATGCTCAAATAAAATTTTTATGTCAGACAATGGTGATGTAAGTTAAAAATCCTTAGTTATTTTCTTTTCTGCTCATCTATGATACTGTTTTCTAAAGCCAATGTAAGAGTTTAAATATGATCAAAGTCTTTTTAATTCTGTCAACTTCAATTTTGTAAATTTATTGTTATTTTACTTGAATTGATATTTTTGTTTTGTTCATTTGCTAGTACTGACTTGAATATAAAAATGAGGCGATTTAGAAAAATGGAATATTGTAATATAGTTTCATGAGATATTTATTTGTATCTAAATGATATTCAGTTCTAAATCCAACTAACTATTTTTGAGAGGACTTTTCTGAGAGGATATTCAGCAGATATTTATATGAGCTGAGTCTTTAATTCCTTTTTTATTAAATTAGTAATGCAGAGTGGAAAACCCCATTCACTGGAAATACTGAGATGATTAAAAATAAGAGAATAAATGAAAAAGAGAAACCAGTGATGGCACTAAAACAAAAAAGGAATTCAGAACATGATGCCTGGGAACGACCTAACCTTTACCCGATCCCCTTCTGTCGTTTCTGTTGTGTGACAGTAAGCTCATATTTAAGCTTGAAATAAACGAAGAAAATTGAGAATGCCCAACAGGCTCAATTTTAGTTTCTCAGTATGCATTTCCTTCAGAAACTTGTAGCATTTCATGACTATTTCTGTTACATCTTATAAAAAGGTTTATGTTCTTTGACATGTATGTGTCACTCTTTGTCATGCTTATAATATTTAAACAAATATTTTTATATTTCTATCTGATTTTTAAATCATTCTATTTAAAATTTGAAAAATCTATTTAGGCTTCTTATAGTTGATTTGCATACACAAGAATGTATATGCATATATATGTGAGTATATGTATATTTAATAATGTGTCTTTATATGTCTTTAAACCATATCAGATGATATTTATGTTTTCAAATTATATAAAGATTCATCAATTAAAATATTTGAAAAATTCTTATGTTTGTGTGACTTTTTCCAAACATTAGGAAGGGATTTAATCTATTTATTTATTTATTTATATTTATTTAAGGAGAGAGGAAGGAAGGAAGAGAGAGAGAGAATTATTGATCCATTGCTTCTCCTTACATGCCTTGAAAGGGGACTGAACCCACAACCTAGGCCTGTGTCCTGACTGATAATCAAACCTGTGATCTTTTGGTTTATAGGACAATGTTTCAATGAGCTGAATCACACCAGCCAGGGCTAATTCAATTCCTTTTCTGTGTTTTTTACTTCTTCTATGTATATAAACATAAATATTCTCCTCTATCCCAAGTATATGAAGCTCCCATATTTCCATAGCATATTTGAAAAATAAAATAATTATCCCAAGTAATTTCAAATCCAAGTATTTGTTCATCTTCACTGAAACTCAGATATTCTATTCCTATATTTAGTTTTATATAGGTCTGACTAATGAATTAAAGTTTTAGACATGCAGGCTTAGTAGGATTAAAAAATAGAATTCTTATACGAACTGCTATGAGGCACATTCAATTTCCTATCTTGATGTCAGCAATATAACTGAATATTATGCAACACTTATAGACTGGATGTGAAAAGACAGCATATATGACTTGTAAGTAACTGACGAAGCATTTTTTTCTTCATAGGTATCAAAATGTAAACTCATCATATATGAAAAACTCATTATTTCTTTTCTACACGGGCCTCCCCATAACAGGGCAATCTCAAGGTAGTTGAACTTCTCATTGGGGTGTCATGTTTTCCCAAAAGTAATGCTTCCAAGAGAGTAAGGCAGAAGCAACACTGTTTCTGATAGTCAGAAAGATAAAAGCCGCTCTCGCTGCTCTGTGTTGCTCATACGGGGTCAGTGCAGCTTAATAGAGTGAGAGGATCACACAGGACCAGAATCCCAGGAAGTGTGGTTCACTGGGTTTGGAGGGTCCTCTTGTAGACTAACTGCCATGATTAAAACCCAGCGAAGAATATTTAGAAAAAGGTGTCTTTTAAAAATTATTTGAAATTATAAGGAATATCAATCCAACAAATTTTAAATTATATTAGATATCATTTACCAAAACTCCCTTGGGTATCAAAATGTAAACTCATCATATATGAGAAACCCATTATTTTTCAGGATCCAGAAGATTCATCTTAACACCATTTTACCTCCGTTTACAATGTTGAAGACACTAGGAAAAATCTTCAGAGTGTATAAGGATAATAAAAAGCAGCCCCTCCCAAGAAGATACACAGACCAGAAACAGGCAAATGAGAAGATGCTTAACTTCATTAGTCATTAGAAATGTGCAGATGGACCACAATGAGATATTACTACGTCCCCACAGAAATAGCTAAGATCATAGGATCTCTATTTGTTATAGTAACACAGAGGAAACAACACAAATGTCCATTGCAGATGATGGATAAATAGATCAATTTGTAGATATACAGTGGAGTGCTCTTCAGGAATAAAATACATGGAACACTGTGGTTGAATCTCAAAGTAATCATGTTGAGTGAAAGAAGTCAGACAAAAAGACCATATATTGTATGACTTCATTTATATAAAATTCTAGAAAATGCATACTACCCTATAGCATTGGTGTTTGGTAATGAGAAGGAGAGATTGCAAAAAAGCACAAGAAAATTTTGGGAGTGGTAGATGTATTCATAATTTTAATTGTGGTGGTGGTCTCCTGGGTATACATATATGGATGTGTGTCAAAACTACAAATCTGCACACTAAAAGTATGTATAGTTATTGATATAAACTGATCCTCATAAAGATCTTTTTAAAAACTCTGCTTTGGTGGCCAGGATCTTAAAATATGAAAAACATAAGTGTAAAAAGCAACTTGATTCAAAAAAATGTTATTTCTAATAAAATCTGTTGGTTGCAGTAGTATCATTTTGTGTTTGTTTTTATATTTTATTTCAATGTTTTAAAATTTCCTTTAAGGTGTTTTATTGAATTTGCACAGGTTACATTGTTCAATGAAGTTATATCGGTTTCCACAGTATAATTATACAATATGTCTTCTGCACATGGCATCGTGTGCTCACCAATTGAAGTGTCTAGTTTCCTTCTGTCACCATGTATCCCATTTACCCTCTACTACCTGCTGTGCCTTCCCTTGCTCTTGTCTACGCTCTCTTTGCTCTGGCATCTGGGAATCACAATACTGTTGTGTGTGTTCATGAGAGTTTGTGTTTTTTGTTTGTTTGTTTGTTTGTTTGTTGCTTAATCATTTTACCAACCTTTCCCAGCACCCCAGCTCCCCTTTTCTCTGACAGCTGTCAGATTGTTCTCTGTATCTATGAGTCTGTTTCTATTTTGTTTGCTTATTTTGTTCATCAGATTCCACATATAATTGAAATCATATGGCATTTGCCTTTTTTCTGACTGGCTTATTGCACTTAATATCATATCCTCTAGGTCCATTCATGCTATTGTGAAGGTAAGATTTATTCAAATTTTTAAATTGTATCCCAATATCAGTCATTTTCTTAAGATTACATAGTTAGAGTGCAGCATAGGCAGTACTAAAACCTGCATACACTGACTAAGAATATTGCTCTTTCCATTTAAAGCAGTAATCCAAGTTCAGGGGGGGCCTGTGTATTTAATGCTCCTCTCAGTATTTATAAATATAAATACAACATTATAAAGGATGTATAGAAAAAGTTGGATCATGACTAATTAAGTGAGGAAGAGCTATAATGTATCATCATTTATATAACCTTGATCTTTCATTCAAGTAGCTTTATATACACTTTCTATTTCATATGACCAAAAAACCAGCTTACTGTGTTTATAAAAAATAGTGGCATTTTCAAAACATAGCAGTATTATTACCTCCTCTCTATGTCCCAAACAACATGCACGAGTTTACAGTTACACATTAATTTACTGCTGAATAAGTCTATATAAAATAATTGGAAAATGAAAACCAAGAAAAACTTTGTGTATTATTTCTATCCACAAGTGCTAGTCTTCCTATCTCCCCTGAGTTCATCACAATATGATACATTACATATTTTCCCTAAATTAACTCTTCAGAGAACATTTCTTTACCTTTATGATGGATGTTTTCCTTCAAAATTGATATTTGTCTGGAGGGCAATATAACTTCAAATTCCGGTGTTATTATGCTTAGTTAGACTTTTAATTAGGTTAGCACACGTCCCAGTAGAGATGAACATTAAGATTTCCTTCACTAACATTCAGTAAATTATATAATTATTCAAGAAAATATAAGGATGTCCTTAAAAAAAGTATAGCTGACACGTCTAGTCTGTTATACCTATTTCTTGGCTTATACAACAGAAATGCTAGTGTTGATGTTAATTGAATCAAATTTTCTCCCAGGCATGGCAGTTCTAAAAATTTTGACATAAAGTTTTCACTTTTCTCATAGTTAAACTTTTCAGAAGAATAATAAGTTTTTCTGCAACTCACAGTACTTATTTATAAAGGAGAGAGCTTAAAAATAATGCATACAATTAAATTATGTAAACATTAACATAAATATTTTATATTTCAGACATTATCTATGGTGTGGTAAACATTTTATGCTGCATAATAAATGAAAGCTTAAGCAATAAATGTTTTCTGATATGAAAAAACTTATGAAAGGTTTAAAGTAATTATTCTGAAACCCAGTTCACTATAATCTATATCTATATCTATCTATATATATATAGTTTAAATTAGTATATCTTCTCTTGATTATTAAAAATACATTAACAGAAAGTGATATCTCCTGAAGAACTAAAGATTAAACATTTAGAAATCTCTTGACAATTTCAGTCACTTCTTCTGGGTCATGTGGCTAGAATGTGGCATAGGCACTACTAATATACTTCTCACAGTTATAAAAATTTATGAAGAAATTTATGTTTAGAGAATTGGTTGTTTATGTTCACTTTCAATTACTAAATTAGCACATTTTAAGAATTATGGATGCAGAAACAAAATTCTCCAGAATTAAAAATTAGAAATTTAATTTTGACTGAAATAATTTTTTTCTTTAAAAATTAATAATATTTTGATGCTTTAATGCTGAATGACTGGATATATTAGAAAGGGTGGGAGGGAGGGAGAGAGAGAGAGATCGGAGAGAGAGAGATTGATTTGTTGCTCTGTTACATTGTTACATGGGGACAAAAAGACCCGAGTCAGGAGGCCTTTGTTTGCCGCCCCAGTTCTTGTCTCACCGTGAGATGAACTGAAGTGAGAGACGACACATACAGAGGAGATGAGATACATAGGAGCACAAAGCTGCATGCAGGCACCTGACTAGTCTAAATGCCCCACATATGGAGGAAAGAAGGTTGTTAGTAAGTTTATTAGTGAGTTTGTTCTATACACGTGAGCTGAGGCTAAAAGCGGGTGCTCAGCTAATCTACATATGCCAACTCTGGGGGTTTAGGGGTTATATACCTCAACTGGCTTCTAGGTTCCCTCCTTCTTCCCCTTGGGAATAATGCACAGCTACAAAGGCTTTCTTTCTCAGTTAGTAAAGGCTCCTTGTCTTAGTGAAATTGTTACAGAGACCCCATTTCCCAGCATAGGGCCCCTTCTTCTTCCTGTGCAATTCCCACTTGTGGTGTTCAGAACATCAGGCAATCTTAGTGAGATGGTTACAGAAGGCCCTTTCCTCAGCACCGTCTCAAGGACTCCCCCCTCCTCCTGCGCTATGTTGCCTGCAGTGCTCAGGACACTGGTGATCTTATCAAACCGAGCTCAGGACTGCTGAGTTAATTGGTGAGACAGGTCATCCTTTTGCTTCCTGCCTCCTGTATTAAGCTCTTTGTTAATTGTAATGGCGAGGGCCCTGCCTTTATTTCCCCTCTGGCTGCTCATTCTTAGCTGCTACCTAACAGTTTCATTTATTTATGCATTGATTGGTTGATTCTTGTATGTGTCTTGACCTACGATCAAACCCCTAACTTTGGTATATTGGTACAACACTCGAACCAACTGAGTTACCTGGCCAGGACTAAGGTGTGGAATTCTAAGTTAGGTAATATTACTTCCCAACAAGTTCATCACATACTTTACACATGTGCATTCCTTGATCTTCACTTTTTAAAAAAATTAAATATAGTATTTATCCAATATCATTGATTTAATTAAATTATTGATTTTTATTCTGGAATAAAAATGTATTTTAGTTGCAATCTGAACAGCTTTTTATAGAAATATGTTTTTTCCCCAATACTTACACTTTCCTCTTATGTAGCACATTAAATTATAAATCTTTTATAAATCTTAAGCTAAATAATCTTAGAAAATTCATACTGGAGAGTAATTTTTAAGAAATAACTTGTAGTGGAAACTTTTATACTGATATCAAATGAGACAAAGGTAACGGAGAAGATAAACAGTAGACTAGAAAGCCTATAGGTACAGAAATTATGTTCTATCTACCCAAATTTATGTCAGCTTCAGAGGGACCAGACACTTAGACAATTATTTGAGGTTGTGGCTTTCTTTGATATATTTTCAAAAACAGTCAACTTGGGTATTACAACATTTACAGTTTTTATTGTCAAGGGAAGGGGACCTAGGACACTGCCATATTGTAACAGGAAATGCAGAAAGAAGAGACTGATGCTTCCCTGAAATTGCCATGAGTTATGCTCCCTGTATTTGCGTGCAACTGTACAAGTTGTACATTGCACAAACCAGGGAGTGCCATCCATGGAACTATGCAGTAAATAATCCATGAGGTCATATATTATGGCTTTGGTAAAGTCCACAGCAAGTAAACAAGTAGATGCATAACTGTCCTCCAGTAATAACTCATTCTATTATCACATATTTTATATACGGTGTTAATCCCCTGTTCAGTCAAAATTTGAAAAGTCAAAATGTAATTTTTGACTACCCAGAAACCGACTACTATTCACCTACTGTTGACCAGAGAACTTACTGATAACACTTGATAAACACACATTTTATATATTATATGCACTGTACAAGGTCTGTCCGGAAAAAAGCCCAGCCGTTGTTAATATAGTGAGAAAAGTTTGCATGACATCAAAGTAAACTGGATGTAAATGGCAGTCAAGGAGAATTGACTGAAATGTGCATGTGCGAACAATGGTGTCTTCACTGTACTAGTCAGTGGGGGGTGGTAGACACCACTGAGTGAGCCTGTGTACTGTGTGGCTGTCACATTCAAAATGACTGAGCTGATAGAGGAATGGATCTGCATCAAATTTTGCATTAAGCTTCAACATTCCTCCATGGAAACTGTTCAGATGATTCAGAAGGTTGTAACTATGGGTAACTGGTGACTGGCATCTTCATCATGACAATGTGCTCACTCATGCCTCACATCTCGTGCTGAGTTTTTCGGCAAAATATAAAGTCACCCAAGTGACTCAGGCCCACTACAGCCCAGATTCGATGCCCTGTGACTTCTGGCTTTTCCCCAAAATAAAATGACCTTTGAAAGGGAAGAGATTTCAGACTGTCGATGAGATTCAGGAAAATATGACAGAACAGCTGATGGTTTTGGCAGAACTGTGTGAGGTCCCAAGGTGCCAACTTTGAAGGGGACTGAGGTCTCACTGTCCCATGTACAAGTTTCTTTTATCTTCTTCCGTAAATGTCTCCATTTTTTATAGTGCTCGGCTGGATATTTTCTGGACAAACCACGTATACTATATTTTTATGAAAAAATAAGCTGAAGAAAGATATTAAGAAACTCATAACAAAAAATCATAATGAAGAGAAAATATATTTACAGTATGGTACATATTTATTGAAAAAAATAATCTGTGTGTAAGTGCACCTGTGCAGTTTAAACCTGTGTTGCTGAGCAACTATAAACTATCAGTAAGTCATCAGTGTGACTATCTCATAGCTTTTGACTTCTGTTTTTCCATCTCTTCCTTAGGAATCGAATATAACACACTATTATTAGACAGTATAATCATCTTTTATATGTAGAAAAAAATCAAATAAAATATAATCTTAAATCAAAATAAACATAGAGTGTTTAGGTTAACTTTGAAAAAACTCTCTGACAACAAAATACTGGAACCAAGAAAACTCTCATACGATGTTTTACTGATAAATAAAAACTGTTCTTGAAATAAAGAGATCTAAATAACTGGAATGGTAAATTATACTACTTATATTTTTTCATCATCTATTATCATCACAGCTTTATTTCAAGGTGGTTTTGTACTAAATAGAGAAAAGATTTATGCCACAGTTAAACACCTTAGTGTTTCCTCAGTTGACCGGGCATAACAAATATACATTGTTCTGAAAGTTAACATTTATTTTGAACATGATTCATATTATCAAGCACAGAAGTCATAAACAATGTGACTTCCACTTTGATGGAACATTAATCAAAGTTAAAACTCATATTAAAGTGAAGTTCCATTTGGGCAGAAGTCTAACAGTATAAGCTATTTTTCATCACATAATCATTTTATGATACATTTTTCACCAAAACAGTGGACCATAGGAGGTGTGCTGTTCTCAAATCGCCATGTAAAATGCAGATCTAAATTTTAGTAAGATAAATTAATTATAAAATATGCTAAGTCAAATTAAGCCTAGCAAAAATAGCTTTCATTACAGAACTAAATTATTTAATGTACGATCAAGAGTGAGGATGGTTTCTTCTTTCACTTAAATAGATAATATCTTAAATAAAAGTTTACCAATAGGTTATTATAAAACCTTTGCATTATTACTACCAAAATCGATATCATGTTTTAACAATGCATTTTAATTTTAATGTTATGTCTTATAATCCTTTATAAAAATGATGCCCATATAATTAATGCACATACCATAGACTGAATGTTTGTGTCTCCCTTAAATTCATGTGTAGAAATCTTAACCCTCAGTATGATGGTATCAGGAGGTGAGGTTTCCCAGCTGATTAGGTCGTCAGATGGAAGCTCATGAATGGGAGTGATACTCTTGCAGAAGAGACCCCAGAGATCTCTCTCACCCTTTTGCCATGTGAGGACACAGCATGATGACAGCAGTGTATGAATCAGGAAGTTGCTCTTGCCAGGCACCAAACCTGTCATCACCTGTATTTTAGTTTCCAGTCTTTGGAACGTGAGAAATAAATTTATGTTGTTTATGAGCCAACCACTTAGTATTCAGTTAGAGCCTAAATGTTTTTAAAAAAATACTTTTTTCTGTATAAAATTAAAATTAGTATCAGTAAATAGTTTAAAGATGAAAATTTTGGCTATCTCAAGTTTACCATTTTTTGCTAAACCTGTAGAGAATACAGAGTGGGAAAGAGTAAAAGCATGGCTGTTTTTAAAAACCACGTGATTTACAGTTTCGTTAGAGATCATCTTGGCAAACAACTATTTTAGAAACTTTGTTGGGGAGAACATCATGTTATCTTCCTCTTAATATCAGTGCCTTCTCTGGTTGTAATGGCAATCCCACACTTTCACATGACCCACTTTTCCTGGTGCTGTGTGGATAAGCCACGAACAGTAACATAGACTCTCAGAATAGTTCCTCAGAATGCTTCAACTGGAATTGAGAAATACTGACATAACAAACCTTTAAATTGACAATAGTTTGGACTCCATCTGTTCTGAGAAAAGAAAATGAAATCTACATGCTGAACCGAAACGAAAACAAACAAAAGGCAGATTTATTCAAATCTTTATTTATAATTGACCCAGAAGCCCAACTTTACTTATGTTGTTTTTTAAGATTGTTTGTTCCATAAATCCTTCAATATACCAGTAGTTTTCTAATAAGTTTTCCTTTTGTTTTTCTTGTATATGTTGCAATCAAAAGAAATCTAATTTGGGCAGGGCTTCTCTCTCATCCTCAAAGATATATAATGTGGGGTATGTGTGTGTGGGTCTGTGTTTTTCAGTGTGAAATGCGTGTACCTCTGTCTTTGTGCATGTGTTATGTTTTATGCCCATGAGCCCACATGTTCTTCTAGTCCTGTCACTATGACATTACTGGCACTACTATTGGCGTTAATTAATGTATTAACTCAGCAAAAGTGTTTAATACCTAATGACCGTCAGCACAAGTAAAAAGAAAAGTCAGATATTAGTGACGTTACACATTTTTTTTCATATATCTATTGGCCATCTGTATGTCTTCCTCAGAGAAATGTCTATTCACATCCTTTATCCATTTTGTAATTAGATTGTCTGTTTCCCTGGTGTTGAGTTATATAAGGTTTTTATATTTTTTTGGATATCAAACCCTTATCAGATGTATCATTGGAAAATATGTTCTCCCATAAAGTGGATTCCCTTTTCGTTTTGATGATGGTTTCTATAGTTGTGCAGAAAAATTTTAAAATAACATAGTCTCATTTGTTTATTTTATTCCTTTGTTTCCCTGATGTCAGAGCTATATCAGCAAAAATATTGCTACGGGAGATATCTGAAATGTTATTGTCTGTGTTTTCTTCTATGATGTTCATTGACCCAGATGCCAAACTTATGGTATTGCTTATATTTAAGTGTTTGATACATTTTGAATTTATGTTGGTGTATGATATAAGTTGGTGGTCTAGTTTAATTTTTTCTTTTTTTCATACACCAATCCAGTTCTCCAAACACCACTTATTGAAGAGACTTTCTTTCCTTCATTATATGTTCATCCCTCCATTGTTCTATTTTAACTGACCATAAAAATGTGGGTTTATTTCTGGGATCTCTGTTCTGTTTAATTCATATTTATGTCTGTTCTTATGCCATTACCAGGCTGTTTTGATGACAATGGCTTTGTAGTATAGTCACTTCTGGGAATATTCCTTATGAATTCCAAAACACCAATCAGAAAGAATATGCACCTCTATGTTCATAGCAGCCTTATTTACGATAGCCAAGATCTGGATACAGCCCAAATGCCCATCAGTTGATGAGAGGATAAAAAAACTGTGGTGTAATTAAACACTGAAATATTACATGGCTGTGAAAACAAAGAAGCTCTTACTTTTTTGTGACAGCACAGATGGGCCTAGAGATTATTATGCTAAGTGGAATAAGCCAGTCAGAGAAAGGCAGTGCCTATGATCTCACTTATATATAGGATCTAATAAAAAAACAAACTCATGAACAAAATATAAATGGAGGTATGGACACATGGGACAGAATGACAGATCTCAGAGGAGAGGACGCTGGGAGGACAGGATAAAAGAAGGTGAAGAGATTAGCCAAAGGACCTCTATGCATAATACATGGACACAGATGATAAGAGTAAAGGCCAGGGGAGGGAAGGATAGGGCTAGGTAGAAGAGGGCAAAGGGAGGACAATGGGGGACATCTGTAATATTGTCAACAAAACAAAAAGTAAAGTTAAAAAAAATGCAACTGTGAGAACTTGTCTCTTTGTCTACTGAACTAGTAAGAGGCAGTAGGTAGGTAAGGGCATCTACTCTATAGAAATAAAATTTACCTTTTTTTCTATTCCAGATCTGACTGAAATGGGGAAGGAATTAATCTACACTATGTCCTAAGTTTAATCTAGATTTATTAGTGATTGTAATAACGCTTTATGTTCCATTGACTGATTCTATTATTTTATTTCTCAACTGATTCACAGCCCAGATGGGGAAGAAGTGTCATATACCTTGAGCTCTTAAAACCTTATTAAGAGAATATGTATTTCATACTATTGAGCAAGGGCATGACATCTCTATAAACCATCTAAAACATGGAAATCTAAATTATATTACCAATTCTTCTACATAGAATTTATACACTAGCATCCAAAATAGAAAAAAAGAAAAAAAATAAGAAAAAATCAAAATCAAAATCAAAATTCTCTTCATCAAACATGTCAGGCACCTAGTAAGACAGCACACCTAGTTAGGGTTTGGAGCTTGGAGGCTGATTTTTTAATTCAGTCAAGTTGGTGAAGAGAGGCTGCATGAAGAAGAAAGCCAAAGGAGATCTGTGGTGTACAAATTGGAATCCAATGGAGGAAGACATCAGGAATTCGCAAGTGAGAAGCAACATGACATCGGTTCAGAGAAAAGACTAGTCTTGTGGACATGCTTGAGGCAAAGACAGTAGCTAAAGTGTGTTTTAAAAGACCATAAAAATAAGTGGATAACAATTTTACTTCCACTCAGCACTTGCCACACTCTTCCTATAATGGACATGCAAATTATGTAATGTATCCTATGTATTCTTTTCCCATACTTTACCTATATAATTATCAAGACCTAAAAAACTGATTGAATAATTTTGTTAAATTAATTTAACACTAATTTATACATAAATCCAATCAAATAAGACATTCAAGTAAAATTATATAAAATAACAGATATAAATAATAAAATTTATATTTCAAAGTGGTTTAAAACTGATATAATCTTAAAAAGACATACTTTTTATTCCCTACTTTGTAATTTAAAACCTAGATAAATATTTGTATTTATAAATAATGTAAATGTATATTTATATATTTAGGTTAGTAAATACAAACTATTCTAGATTTTTTATTAGGAAATTTTATCAGAAAGTTTTTAACTTTAAAATTCTATTACTAATTTAAAATTAGATATATAAATAACTAATTTTCTATGAAATTGTTATTTTAACATTGTTTTTTTAAAGAGTACATATTTACTTGAAAATAAAATGTTACAGGAAGTTCACTAATTTAACATAATTCAAGCAATGTGTCATATCTCTTTGTAGGAATTCACTGAGTGTAGATTGATATAAACGTTTGATTTATAACAAATGCTATAAATATGCATTTTTAAAAGAATCTACTGGGATCTCTGAAGTGTTTCTGGTTAATATGGAAAAATACTGCAGGGAGGCAGGAGTAGCAGATTGAAAGACATTTGGCTAAACCTACTGCGCATACTACACAGTTGCCGAAACCCTTGAAAACAATAGTCCATCTTAGAAGCGTTCTCTGGAAGAAGTGTTTGGTACTGGAGCTAATGTTGGGGCTATCAGGAAATATTCAAATAAAACATTTTCTTAAGAGGTAAATTTTTACTTAAGAGATCCTTTTCAGGGTAAATATGCCATTTCAAGGTAAATTTAAAAAGAAACCCTTATTGTAATATATATAATCATATATATACACACACACAAGTGTATGCATACCTTTCAGTATTTATCATCTTATGATTGATAATTCAGCAGTTTATTAAAATTAAGGAAAAGTTAACTTGAATAATAAAATAATAAGTTATGTTTGTATTACACTATTTCAACTTGTTCACATTAATTATAAATGAATGTGTAAATCATATAAACCTAAAAATTAAGGCAAATTAATAATCCTCAAGCATTGT
Organism: Furipterus horrens; assembly: GCF_987537825.1. NCBI lineage: Eukaryota > Metazoa > Chordata > Mammalia > Chiroptera > Furipteridae > Furipterus > Furipterus horrens. Next base: position 13,320,033 of record NW_028327182.1, read on the forward strand.
AAACAAAGGACTATATTTTGATCCTAAAATTGTCTGAAATACGTTTTAATTTATCTGGGTCATATCAGGAAGATTTTTAAATAAGAATCAGTTCAACAATGGTGATGAGAATGTAAAAATGTCTCATCTCTGATATTTCTCTGGGTCCTTTTAATACATTAAAAATGTTACTTTTAATGACTTTATCTTTGTTTTTTGTTAGATCTTAATGGACCTGATTATTTTGTGAGAAGTATAAATATGCAGAATTTTGAAGGTGGTGAAAGGACTTAAAATCAATCTTATTTAATTTACTCACTAATTACAGAAGAGCAAATTGATTTTTAGAAAAGTTATTTGCCCGAATCATATAACAAATTATTCACACAGTCAGACTAAGACTTCCTAATTCTTAGAGCATAATTTTAAAATTAAAATTGTATTTTCTTGTTTGCTTTTATCTTTATGTAATTTTTTATATGCTAAGAGTTCAGAGTAAAATTCCTTGTGCTTAGACATAACATTTGATGTGTGTTAGTCCAAGATATTTTTTAATTATAGTTATCTATTTTATTTATATAAACTTGTGAGAAAGAAGTAGAATTAATGTTATAGCAACAAAATTCTCTATAGATTTTCTTATTTACCACTGCTATGAAAAAATAATGATGTTTTTGTTTTAATGAAAACTTGTGACTACATATGTTTTTTTCATATAGCTCTCCAGCTATGCATTCAAATGTAGGATTTCATAACTTAAGTTGAAAGTTCTGCGCAGTAAAGAATAGATCTTACCAAAAAGAGTTCTACGCATTTCCCTCAGCACTTAGAAAGTGATACCTAAGCTGAAGAATGTCCTGCCTGATGCGTGCTTTTATTTACCTGGGAGCCTTGGGGCAAACTGAATGTTCTCTGCTAACTTGGAGTGTGGTCGGGGCTTTGGACCCTGAGGTATCGCCTTGATCTCTGGAGCAGCTGGAGACTCAGATCAGTTATGCGGGCGGTCTACCATGTCTTAATGACTGAACACCAATAAAAACCCTAGACTCCAGGCTCAGGTGCTTTCCCCTGGGTGGCAATAAACCAAGCTTGTTATCCCACATCTCTGCGGAGAGAATCAGGCACTGTTTGTATGACTGCACCGGAGCTCCGATGCTCTAAAAGCTCATGTTTGGGATTCTCCTGGACCCTGTCCTATGCACATCTCCCCTTAGCCGGTTTTAAACCGTATCCTTTCGTTGGATTAAACCATCCCACAAATGACAGCTTTGAAGAGTTCTATGAGTACTCATAGAAAGAATAAACCTGGGGTAATCTTAGGGACTTCTGAACTTGCACTTTGCATCATAAATGGCAGTGGTCTTGAGGAATCCTGAACTATGCAAGTACTAAATACAAAATAGTTCACCTACTTTCAAATGAAAAAGCTATGGGAAAATATTAAAATTAATATAAAAAGACAAAAAATAAAAAATAAGTATTTAAAATGTTAAGCTAGAATAGTTTACATTGAATTCTAGCAGGATCTGTATCACTGAAAGATGCTAGCACAGTTCAAAGAAGCTTGACAGCTGTTTAGAAGGATCCATAATAAATACATAAATTAAAGTGACATAATGAGTGTTTGGACCATTTATTGATGTTCCTTTGTTACTGATTATTAGAAATAGGTGATGAACACGGATATGTTCAGAGAAGTAGAGTCAACCAAGAAAATTATTCAGTATTTTAAACATTTTACAGCATTTAAACATATCCCCCAAGAGCGGTATCAATATTTAAACATGTTTAAAATTCTCCAGAGCATTGTGACTAGCCCAAACAATGTTTTTCTTAGATCAGCTCCAATCAGATTAAGCTTTTTGCCTATTTTTTGAGTTTACTTCATGCTATTTAAGTTAATTTAACAGTCTTGTGGCAAATAAACAACTTAGAAACAAGATAACATAAATTTAACACACATGCTGATAATTAAATATGATGCATTTGTACACCAACAGAAGTGTGCAAAATTGAAGAACTATCAACAAACTCTCTTTAATACTTTGTGATTACATTTTCTGTTCAAATTATTTTTTAGTAACATGAAGTAGTACCACTTTTTATTTCCATACCTAAAATTCATCACCACAGCTTACACTAAGGAACTCTCTTGAATTCAGAGATATTGGTCCTAATGCATTGTGAACTAGTCAGTCTAAAATAACTCCCCTTTTTGAAATTCATATAAAAGCATTTATATGGGTATCTAAAAAACTAGGGTTTATAGTGAAATCCAAAAATATATGTTTGTGCATCATATAAAACATATATGTGAGTATTCATACAAATGAAAGGTAGATAAGTAGTAAAACTCAATGTAGGTATATGGGTATAGGTGTGTGTGTGTATGTGTGTGTGTGTGTGTGTGTGTAATAATTTTTTTTTCTTTTGTAGTTTATTCCCATCTCTAGGCTTTCTTTGTCCTTCCTTCCATGTCCACCTCTCTCAGAATTCCTACCTACTGAAATGGTGTGATATTGACATTCAGGACATCTAGGAATTGAGAAGAATGTGCTTGAAAGATCAAAGCAGACATTTTTGTAACTCATTTAAAAATGTACCCCAACCATTCTATTTTGATCCTCTTCTAGTCAGTTGAACACTATGCAACAAGGATAGATAACAATGGAGAAATGCAATTAATATAATATTTTTAGAAACAATTACCTATCTGTGCCTCACTGTAAAGTTATCTTTAAATAAAGATAACATGTTTTTCCTTTAATTAACTTCACTTATTTCTTGAATGCTGAAGCCATTTTTGTTATTTTTTTCTTATATTAAACCAGAGATGCCCATTTGTCCACGAGGTGGCTAGTAATTAATGGTGTAGAGAAAAAAGAATTTTTAAAAAGAGTCCCTGAAATCATGCACAAATTTTAATTGGACCCTGCAGCAGTTGATATTCTGACTGTCTGAGCAAAGGTAAGAATGACTTTTGAAGTAATGCTTTTTGAAAAAAATTTCTGAACAGATGTGCTTTATCTATTATTTCAGCGTTCATGAAGCGGCACTCTGCTTTTGCTTTAGGCTCTTGGCTTTGTCAGTTTCTTAAAGTCAACTTTGAAAGTAGAATTTACCGTGAAAATTTCAGGGAGGTAGCATGATATGAGTTTAATGCTTTACTCATAAAGCAAGCCATATTTTACAAAACGCAACTTGGAATGTCTCCAGATTTTTCCCCCTTAATCTTCTCATTATGTGTATGTGCAACAAACTTTTCTTCATTTGGTCACTTAATTGCTGAACTACTAAATATATCTCAAACTCAGACATTCTGAGATAATTATGTATTTTTTTCTGAAATATATTTTTAGAGCAAACTAAACATAAAATTTAAAATATTTAAATTAAAATATACTAAATAATGCTTATTCACCAAAAAAAATCTATTTTATAAATTTTATAAGCAAACTGAATTACAATAATCTGGGACCTCAGTCCAAACCTCCTGAATCAGAATGTTTGAGTGTGGGGTGAAGATATAAATGTTTGGAGAAACTCTCTAGGTAGTTTTTTATGTACATTCGACAGTGTCACCATTGTTGTGTATTCAGTAATTAGAAGTAAGAGAACATTACCTACCATTGGTCTCGGCAAGGATGCAGTACTTGAAGGGATATATTGATGTTGTTTCAGCCGAAATATAGAAGGTAATACACTGGGTGATGTGGAGAAAGTGTACATGTGGGAAAAGACCCTAAGGTAGCTCCTCAGTGCATGCAATCTGGTAATTCTTTAAACATAGTGCCCAGTGTACAATGTTCGTACATGGCTTTAAGCAATGGTTAGTGAAGTCTAGACGGGATTGGTTAAACTGCGAGTACCACTCCAGAATAAAAAGGCACATCGATTGCTCACCCAAGGACTTTCTGAGTGATTTGGCTTACCAGATAAATTTTCCTCAAGAAGAGAACGTCTTTCCTCCTTTGCAAAATGTATAACGGACCCAGCTGGCACTCTTTAACTTTGACATTTAATATTCTCAACAACAGAATTGCACAAACATTAATTAATTTTATGTTTAATGTGTCATCCATATTTCATATGAGAATCTCTTTCAACAAGCTGATCTTCCCATTGTCCCTCAATACTCAAATAGATATTATTACAATCGTCTTTTTAGGCCTCCTCCTATTCAAGATTCTAGTTCAGCTCAAGCCTACATCCTCCATAATGTCTTTCTTGGGCGCTCTGGTTTACCATCATCATGCCATATTTCCAATCTTAGAGTTTCTAAAACATCCCATATTACCTCCATGTTACCTGATCGTATTTAACATGTTTTCTTATATCATGTTTTCTAACTTAAAATTACAAAAATAAGAATACAGGTGGATTGGCAAATAATGTTAAAAATTTACCACAATTAATTAGTTATTGTGACACCACATTTCACTTTCAATTTTGGCTCAACTTTTTTTTTTTCTAAAGAGCTTATTATTAAACATGTACCAGCATACCATTCACATGCAAGCCTTATTTAGATTCCAGTTTACTTGCTGTGATTGTAATGATATCATCTGCCTTCACAAGGCTGGATATCATTCTTTGATATTGACAATTAAAATATTAGTATGTATAGCCCTGGCTGGTGTGGCTCAGTGGACTGAGCACCAGCCTGCCAACTGAAAGGTCACTGGTTCAACTCCCAGTCAAGGCACAGGCCTGGGTTGCAGGCCAGGTCCCCAGTTGTGGGCACGTGAGAGGCAACCATACATTGATGTTTCTCTCCTTTTCTTTATTACTCCTTTCTCCTCACTCTAAAATAAATAAAAATAAAATCTTTAAGATATTAACATAGTTAGTTGAAGAAAAGCAAGTCCTGCAAAGCTTATCCTGGCATAATTTAAAATCTTCTAAATGGCAAATGGACTAACATTCCATCCAGCAATTTTTTTGGAAAACCTTCTTTCTGGAACACGTGTAATGGGTGGGGTGTCTATGACATCCAAGTGAACTTTAAAATTTCTTAGTTCAACTTTTCTTGATGATAGAGCTTCTTCAACTGTACTCCAGATACAATGTCATTTGTGCTAGAGGGGTATTTGAGGTCACCTATGACAAATATTTGCCTCATGCAAGAAGGCGCTCCTCACATTCATTTCACCTTTATCTAGAGCTCTGGTTGTATATTCCCAGAGAAGTTCAGTTATTGCTAACAGAGAATCTCATGCCATTGATTAATAGATTTCACTGTTTAAAAGTTCAGTATTAATTTACAACTTCATGTTTTTCACCACATTTTGCATCTGTAGCTAATCAACAAACCTCTCTCCTCATTTCTCTCAAATGTCACAAAATAAGGAGGATGGTGCAGCTGAAGATTGTGCAAGTATCTAATTTAGATATTTTTGGTCTCTTTTTCGCCTGTAATTTCACTGTCGTGACATATTCTTTTCATTACTACAGGCAAATGCATGTCTTTGGTGATTGAATAATTCAACTCAAAATTAGTCTTTAGTATATTTTCTTTACAGGCCAGGGACACTTAATTGTATTACCAGGTGTTCATGCAATAACTGTATCAGAAAAGAAAAATACTTTTAAATTTAGCCATTATAATAAACATGCTTAAAAGACCACATTTAAAGCTTACAGTAGTTAAAAAAGAAAACACATGCATAGGTACTTAGACTATAGAACACAAAGATAAATGTGTATATAATATATATATATATATATTTATATATTTATATGAATAAATTTATATATATATATATAAATAAAATTATATATATATATATATATATATATATATATAAAACCTATCTTATTTTTTGTTCCTGGGAATATTTAATTTTAGAGTAAGATAATTTTTAAGAAAATATACTTGTCACATTCAATAAAATAGAATAAATAATATAATCAAATGGCAGATAAATTATATTTATTATTTTAAACTCTATATTTTATTCTTTGATAATAAGCCAAGTATTAAAAAAATTAGTGAGCAATTTCTCACAATTAACAATGAGCTATATATTATTCAAAAAGTGTTCTCATCATTGAAAACAATGAATAATTGATTCTGAACTGATGTGAACTTTCATATTCATTATTTTGGGGTAAATGCAGTTATCCCAAAAGGATTGTGTGATCTCATTTGACACACAGTGGGACTTTAGGATTAATGTAACAAGTGATTAATTTAATTTTAGCACAATAATGTCTTGGAATTTAATAGAAACAGTCTTGGGGATATCTTGAAATAAAATTGGCTTCAATGAATGAAGCCCACAGAACCATATTGGGTTGGACGATTATCAGAGAGAGTTGTTGAGTTACAATATAAATAGTTCTACATGTCTATCCATAACATGAATGCATTAAAATATTATAAACTATAAAATCTGTGTATATATATCAAGAATTAATTTATTTTTAATAACAAATCATTAGGATAAATTATATTTAATTTTTTAAACACATTAAATTGAAAACATGGATATATTATTTTTTCATTAAATTTATTAGGGTGTCATTGGTTAATTTTTTGATGAACCTTCATACTTTTTTCCACAGTGTCTGCACAGTTTCCATTCCCACCAGCAGTGAATGGGGTTCTTTTTCCTCACAACCTCTCCCACACTTCTCATCACTTGTCTTGTGGTAATAGGCATGCTAACAGGTGTGAGGTGGTATCTCACTATAGTTTTGATTTGTATTTCTCTAATAGCTAGTGAGGTTAACATCTTTTCATTTATCTGATAGCCATTTGTATGGGTTTTTGGAAAAGTATCTATATAGGTCTTCTTTCTATCTATCTATCTATCTATCTATCTATCTATCTATCTATCTATAGTTTTTTAATTGTACTGTTTGGTTTAAAATTGTATGAGTTATTCTCATAATGTTTTTTAAATGAGTTTTATTATTATTCTTTTATAGTAATCCCAGTATTTCCCCCTTTGCCTTCCTCCACCCATCCCACCCTTGCTCTCACATCAATTCCCATCCTGTTGCCCATGTCCATGGGTCATTCATACATGTTCTTTGTCTAGTCCCTTCCTTTTCTTTCCACCATTATCCTCCCCTACCCTCTGGTCAGTGTCAGTCTGTTCAATGTTTTCATGCCTGTGGTTCTATTTTGCTCATTTGTTTTGTTCATTAGGTTTATTTTGTTCATATTCTGAAAATTTTCAATCAATAATGAACAGAGTAAATTATCTTAATAATTTTAAAAAATTACGTTTTTCATTCAGAAGTAATCTGAACTTTAAGGCCAATAACTCCTATCAATCCATTTTATGTCTGATAATATACATATAAATCCATATACAGAAACATAAAAGATGTTTTACAGTGCATATTTCATATATATGAAATACATTATATATATTTTCTGTAACTTTCTTTTGAAAATTATTATACATATTTGCATTCACAAGTAAATTAAATTGTTATACAGTAGATGGATAAACACATCTTGTTACAAAAACAGAACTACAAAAAGAGAAAGGACAAAAAGTATGAAATATTTTTATATTCTTTAAAAATACTGATGTTATCCTCTATTATATATTTTTTATTTCAAGTGATAACTTTTTGGAAGTAACTAAAAATTGCTTAGACTCAATAAAATTCTTAAAAATTAATATTGGTAATAGCCAGATTTTTGTTGGAAGCTTGGTCTGGTAGATGGTAGTAAAATTTGGTTGTTTTAGAGTTGTACCTAATTTAAGCTCTTATGTTCGGGTTTAAAAATGAAAAGAGAATAATCATTCACATATGAGATCAAATTAGTTCTGAATGTAATGGAAAATTTGTGGATGTAACTTGAAATAATGACTTGAGAAGATCTATTTTTACTCTAATGCAATTGCTAATTACCAATAATAACTTTTAATTCCTTTTAAAATGGGTTCAAATAAAAATAAATGAGGAAAAGCAGTCACTGCAATTAGAATTATAGGAAATGCTGGCTTACTCTGAACTGGAAGATGGAGTCATGAGAGACTCTGTTCAAAATATCAAGTAAAGTATCACATACGTCAAAGAGCATCTTTAACTTGACATTGAATTCTACAGTCAAATACTATTTGAATTTATTTCTCTCCTCTAAGCCTCAGATACATATACAGTTGAAAATGTTAACCAAAAAACTCAATTTTGTTTTGGGCTATCCTGTGCCAATAAAAAGCAATTATTTCAAATTTGTATTTATTAAAATAGATACTTTTTGCATTGAGAAGCACCCTGTTCTATGACAACAGTGGTCCATTCTGTTTTCTTTATATATTATGATTATAACCTGCTTATTGTGCTCTGCATCAATTGTAGACAAAACCAGTTCCAAACATCAAGTGCAACAGGATGGCTATTGTAATAAATTTAAAATGATACAGGGTCAGGCAGATGATGTTCTATTCTACAACATACTTTCAGTAGGACCGTAACCTCATGGCAATGTGTTACCTCAACCTAGTGAAAGCTACTAATGGATTAGCAGTACCAAGACTATTTATATTAAGATTATTTATGACATCCTACATCCTGATATTAGTATCCATTATATAGAAGATTTAAATATATCCTGTATGCTTGAAATAGTTAGTAGATCAGGTCTTTTTAAGAATTATTTTGCATGTCTTTAAATTTACACATAGTACTCACATTCTGCCTACTTGTATTTATCAGCATTGTTGAAATGTTAGTTTAAAAAAATGGAATCTTATGATTTAAAATCAAGAGCTATAGCTTTTAACTATTCACATTTCTAGAGATGCTAAGGCCTTAGATGAAAGAATATTTTATAGACTGAAGGAGTTTAGTGATAAATGTTACATCACAAGGCTTTACATTGAAAAATACAGTGGGATAATTTTCTCCAAAAATGGATCCAGGTAAGATCTGAAATTCTAATTCATTACATTTCTGAAAGAATTTTTTCCTTCCTGATAACTCAGATAATATGATATTATTATAGTCTTAGCATTTGATCACAGCTTTTTGTCAAAACAAGTCTGAGTTGTAACAGGAAAAGAAAATTAAGAAAGTACGTTTTGGTATAAATATCAATGCCATAAACACTTACTGAAAAAAATGTATTTTATTTCTGTAAAATGATGCCATGAAGAATTGAACTAAGAAGAATACAGGTCAAAAATACCCTTTCTAGTATGTAATGAATACATTCTAAAATGAATATAAATTTAAGATCAGTTTTGTTCAAAGACTATGAAAGTTTGTCATTTATAGGAATGCAAATTCTCTTAGAAGTTTTAAATAAACAATAATTTGTTTTTATTTTTATTCTTGTATTATTGTTTATTAAGTATTGTATTATTATTTTTCATAATATGAAAAACAGTTTGTTTTTATTTTAAAATAGCACTTATATATCTTTTATAAATAATTATGATTACAATGCAAATAATACCTTTAAACATTTAGACTACTTTAAATGCGCAATAACATTTCCAAAAAAATTACAACACAGTTAAGAAAAATCAGCCAATTAAATGCAAACTAAATATATTAAAAGTGCAGTAACATTTCCAAAAAGTAGGAGAATTGTATTCCTTCCCTAGGTAAACATTTCTTTCATTTTTTAATAGACTAACCACATTTAAATTTGAAAAAAAATGTATCTTCTTTCAAGAGATACATACAGGTTACATTTTTAGCAAAAATAATGAAAGTAATACACATTTCTTCTCAAACTATATTTTTCAAAAAAAATTCATAATTTATTTGTAGAATTTAAGCTAAATGTTTTGAGTTTATCTTAAAATCTAATAAAACAACAATTACTCTTTGGACATCATGCAAATATTTATAGTATATTAGGGAATAATTAACTTATTTTCTTATATAGTACATGATCTTTAATTTATTTTATTAGATAATTTATATCATATTGAATTATAAATTTGAAGTGAAACATTTCACTATTTTGCACTTTTTTATTTTTCATAATATGTTCTTCTGGAATAAAATCAAAACACCAGTTTTGCATATCAAATTGTGTATTTATATGCCCTTTTCATGCTTTACCAATCGTGTATATTTAAAATAAAACACTCCATTTTTCTTAACTTATTTGCTTTGCTAACAATTTAACATCCTTCCCATAGTAAAATATTAGAGAAATGACTTCTATAAAATAAGCAACAGTTCATCCCAACAAGTTTTTCAGTCATAAGTAACAGCTTTCTTGGGTAAGTAAAAGACATATATATCTGGTATGATTAAAACATTTTTAAAATCTTAATTCATGAGTACACAGAGTGGAAGGCAATAGCATGCTAATTAAAAAAAAACAACAATAAAGCTAACAAGGAATGCCTTATTTCCAGGGCTCTATAGCACACAGGGTGAGTGTATTTTAGCAATGCCAAGGCTAACTGTGGCCCCTCCCATATTAGTCATGGTGGATCTCTACCCAGGAAATATCATTATGTCATTTCTCCTAGAAACCCATTCAAGTCTATTATGTTTCCACACTAAGAGAAGAGATCCAGTACGCACAGAATTTTCTAAAATATTGTAATTTTTTAATGCAGTTTGAGGACTGGTTTTGCTAATCATTGCAATGCTTGTCATTTTTACTAAGAATAAGTAGATCTTAGATTTTGCTTCTTGATAACACAGAATCAGTTGGGCCATTTTTAACTGCACTTGAGAAACTGGAGAGTGACTAGCCATGCACACAGTCAACCAGTTAAAATCGATAATCCCCCCCGCCAAGCTCATCAATTTTGTTGTTCAAAGCAGAATAGGAATAACTTTGATGCTATGAGTGTTCAGAAACATTTCAACTTGGTTACCTATAGATGGAAAAAAAATAGATGTTCAACAAATGTACATCATAAATAATTTAGAGGTGGTAATTATATTCATAATTTGTAATTCTGAATGCATGCCTGCTGGACAAGTATATAGAACTAGAATATTTTCAAGAAAATGCCACTGTAAACACTTTGTATAGAATTAGAATTCATGCTTACTAATGAGTAGATAGTCACTATATATTTTCTTCTCTTTGCATTACCATCTTTTTAATTTACTTGAAAGCATTTAGATAATTAAACTTGAAATAAAGTAGTGCTGATTTTCTTCTTTCAAGTTTAACGTGTTAACATTTTATTATTCTGCTCCTGAAGAAATAAGGTCAAGGTAAAAACGAACAAACAAACAAAACTCTAACACGTTCTTGTCAAAAACAAAAACAAAGAAAATACTTTACAACTGTGATTTTGAGAGTTTAGTAAGAAATAGTAGTTCCAGTCATCATATACAAATTCAAGTAAACTGTGCTCTTGAATTGAAATGTTAGTATAATTATGGCAATCTCTTCTTCAAGATACGTTTATTTTTTATTTATCTGAATATTCAGCAAAATATACAAAATAGAACAAAAGTAATCATCAATAAACCAGTTTAGGAATTGGTAAACTTTTCTGTTAAGCACAGGATAGTAAATACTTTATGTTCTGTCAGTCATACATTCTCTGTATGAAGTAATCAACTTGTTATGTGTAACATGAAAGCAGCCATAGACAATACATAATAACTGGCTCAGTTCCAGCAAAGCTTTATTATGAAGAATAAGAGACAGATTTGGCTTGTAGCAGTATTTAACCAACTCCTGTATGAAGATACTGATTAAGAAATAATACATCATGGATTTTAGTTACTAAGTTAAATTTGTTTCAATTGATAATTATATCCTCTTCCTCTCAATTTATTCCATGCTCATTAAAAAAAAAAAAAAAAAAAAAAAAAAAAACACCGCAGAAAGTTAAGCATAACGTATTTTTTAATAAAACACAATTATTGGTCTCTCTGAATGTTCTTTGCAGTTTACTTAGTTACCCAAGATTTAGCATAATCAATTACCATATTCATTATCCTTTCCAGAATACCACCCCAAAGTGCCTTTTAATTTGGTACATCATCCCCATTTTGTTTAAGATTTACCATGTAGATATATAAAAAGAAAGCAGCTTATATTTTTATGAAACATTGAAGGCAATTGCCAAAAAATAGGTGTTAAGTTTATATTCTTTTGCCTTTTTAAATAATGTTATTTCTTTCCAAACTGTTAAGCCATCTAACCACAATTCAAATATTATAATGAAACATAGCAATATCCTGCCCCACATTTCTACAGCTTAGATTGAACTCTTTTAGCTATTTCTGTTATTTCACTTCAACATATCTGAATAATATATTTATACTGACCTTACCAATTTATCTTTTTTTGATGTTTTAACTTCTTAACTAGCTTAACTTCTCTATATCTATGTTTAAAACAACTTTAGTAAAATAAATATTTGATGCTTATATTATTATATAAAGTATATTCATATGTTTTCTATACTTGTTTTTTTCCTCCATGATCAAAACAGTTTTAAATATTCAATATCAATTTCCCTGTGTTTTTCCCCGAATTATTTTTGTTGCTGTTCTTTTCTGTTGTTATTGTTGTTTTTGATGGGTCTTTCCTTCTTCACCACAACAGTTGCCTGTTCCCAGCCAGACTGGTTTTTCATTACTTTGCACATAGAATCTGACTGTGAGAATTCCTTTATACCCTATAGGTTTTTTTCTTTCTAGTTCATATATCTCCTTCTTTACAAAAATTAATTTCCTGCTCCATTAAAGTTCAAGATCTGGTGGCTTCCTAGGAAAGGAGATAGGTGAACAATTTTCACTTCTTTGTCATCATTCTATAAATGTCTTAATTATCTTTTCAAAGGAGAGTAATAATAGTATATAATTTCAAAATCAGTACTTTCTCAGAAATTTAAAGAAATTAATCAATTATCTTCTGCAATCCAATGGAACATTTGAGAATTCTGATGACATTTTGTTTTCAATTATTTTGAAAATAATATTTTCATCTATAGAAGTAACTGTTCTAACATTTTACAATGAAATATTTTAGAGTGTGTCTTTCTAGTCATCATTCATTAATGGAGAATGAGCCTCTACAATTCACAGATACTATTTCCATGTATTACGTTTATTGTATTTTTTACATTACCAATTATCTCCCTGTACCCTCACCCACCTCCATCCATCACCGTCCCCACCGCAACCACCACACCGCGGTCTGTGTCCATCAGTTCTTCTTTGATAAATCCATCTACTCTTTTTGCTATTTTTTCCTGAAACTTCTAATTTCCTATTTATCTTATGTTAAAGTAATCTCTTTAGTATTTTTCTGCAATCTTGGAGTCCTCTACACTTTTACATCTTATTTTCACAGTTTTTTGTCACAATTACAATATGTAAGAACTATATCTTGTATTTTTGATATCTTAGTTGCTAACATCATATTTATATTTAAAATTCTAAGTTAAAAACTTAAATGCTTACTTTCCAAGTCAATAGGAGGATTCTACTTTCTTATTCCCTTTGAAGATGGATGACATCATGTGACCAGTTCTGTTCAATGGGCTTGGTGAACACTAATGGGTTTTCCCTTTCTTTCTGAGCATTTAAATACTGATACCAATATTTCTTAGTAATGTCATTCTCCACCCAGTTGATGGAAAAAAAAAAAAGAAAACATGTGTGTACAGGTGGTACACTTGTAGTATGCTGGAACCTCTACCATTTGGGATATTGTGTTTCTCTGAGTCATCTGTACCCAGAGTGAACATTTACTCAGTACTACTACCAACACCACAGCAATACTAAATAATGATAATAATATGTAATAAATATACAAGGGTATGTTTACTTTCTTAAGCCACTGAGGTTTTTTTTTTTTTTTTCCTTCCACCATGTGATTTATTCTCTCCTAAATGATTCAAATTCAATAGTTTATTATCGCACTGAGGATTTATTTCTGTTAGTTTAAATTTAGTTATACTCTACATTGTCTCTGCTACCTTTCAGTATTTTTATTTTTTTGTTTATGTTTAGTGTCTGTCTTTACTTTGGAAGCATTTCCTGAAAGTTTAGCAAGCTTTGGTTTTCTGATTATGGTTTTAAAATAATTTAACAATTTATTCTTAGTTATATATTTCAGGCATGTGCTTTAGAGGAAGTAGGATAAATTTGTTTCCCCATTTTGAGATCTCTAAATATCCATATTCATTTATTTATCTGGGAAATATCAGGTTTTAGAAAAAAATGTCATATCTTTGGATTTATAAAATTTATTGTCAGTGTTCTGGTTGGAATTTGGGAAGACAGCTATGCTTCTCACTGTGGTGGAGCGGGTTTCAGTTTAGCACATCAACTCACCATTTCAATTACATGTACATAACCTAGTTTCTCAAAGGTTTACGTGTTCTACAGATTGAATATCTAATCTGTGGATTTGAGAAGAGTGAAATAGCTGAATTGATTAAGGACTTAATTTAGAAGATTAACTTCTCCACATGAATAATTTCAATCAAATTTACCTCAATCTTTATAATTTTCAATATATCATGTTTTCAAGGCATTGTGAGGTTTTTGCAAAATTGTCTTGTTTTATTGTTGTTCTGTGCAAGCACCTAGCTTTCATTTTTATATTTTTTAAAAATTTTTATTTATTTATTTTGAGAGAGAAAACAGAGGGGAGAAAGAGTGGGACAGAAACACTGATGTGAAAGAATAAGCATTGACAGTTACCTCTCCTACTAACTCCAGGCATATGCCCTGACCAGGAATCAAACTGATAACCCTTGGCTTTGAGGGACAATCCCCAACCAACTGAGCCAAACTGCTCAAGGCATTTTTATCTTCTTTATCAGAACACTCACTGTGTCTCTCTGTTGTTAATTATTTTTATCCTCTTTCTTATATGAGTTTGCATGATATATTATAATATATATCATTATTATTATTTCCCTAACTTGTTAAAAATACTTCAGAAAGAAACATGATAAATGATCACATTCAAGCAAATATATTTTAATTTTAAATTTTCAAAGCATTCCTTTTATATATCTTTAAACTCTCATGGTGTTATCCTAGGTACAACTATTCTCCAAGTTTTAAAGATGATAATAATAACTATGATTTACTGACTGCTTAATGCATGGCTGTGCTTTTTGAAATATTTTGCATTCAATACATTAAGTAATCTGTTTCTATCCAGGAAGACATTTTGTTATATATATATATATATATAATATATATATATATATATATATATATATATATATATATATATATATATATATAGTATTCGCCCGGGTCGCTCTTGCCCGCCTGCAGACCCTTGCTTCCCGCGTCTACCCAGAGTCCCAGTGTGGCTTCAGAGCTGGCCGATCAACAGTGGACATGATCTTCTCCCTACACCAGCTGCAGGAGAAGTGTCACGAGCAGCATAGACCACTCTACCTCGCCTTTATTGACCTCACGAAGGCGTTTGATCTGGTCAGTCGAAGCGGACTCTTCAGCTTGCTACAGAAGATTGGCTGTCCACCACATCTGCTTGCTGTGGTCATGTCCTTTCACGACAACATGCACAGCACGGTGTCCTACAACGGCGCAACCTCTGAGGCCTTCCCAGTCAGCAGTGGAGCAAAGCAGAGCTGCGTCCTCGCGCCTACGCTGTTCGGAATCTTCTTCTCCATGCTCCTCCAATACGCCTTTAAGGACTGCAGCGAGGGTGTCTTCATTCACACCAGATCCGATGGCAAGCTCTACAACCTGGCCCGTCTACGAGCCAAGACCAAAGTCAAAGAGGTGCTCATCCGTGAGATGCTCTTCGCCGACGACGCAGCCTTGACATCACACTCCGAAGAGGGACTCCAGCAGCTAGTCACTTGCCTTTCCCACGCATGCACGGAGTTCGGACTAGCCATCAGCCTGACGAAGACGAACGTTATGGCTCAAGGCACGGGGACTCCCCCATGCATCACCATCGACGGATACACCCTGGAGGTTGTCAACGACTTCACTTACCTCGGGTCCACCATCTCGAGCTCTCTGTCAGTTGACTTGGAGGTCAACCGGAGAATCGCCAGGGCAGCCACAGTTATGGCCAAACTGAACCGGCGAGTGTGGAACAATTCCAGCCTCACTGAGAAAACCAGACTGCGCATCTACCAAGCCTGCGTACTCAGCACTCTCCTCTATGGCAGCGAGACGTGGACCACCTACGCAAGGCACGAAAGGAAACTCAACAGCTTCCACATGAGGTGCCTGCGACGCGTCCTGCATGTCGCCTGGCAGGATAAGGTCCCCAACACCGAGGTGCTGAAGCGAGCCAATATGAGCAGTTTGCATGCAGTTCTTAGCGAGAGACGCCTCAGGTGGCTTGGCCATGTCAAAAGAATGGATGCAGGCCGTATCCCCAAAGACCTCCTCTACGGCGAGCTGGCAGAAGGCCAGAGGATGACAGGGCGCCCAAAACTGCGGTTCAAACACATCTGCAAAAAGGACATGACACAATGCTCCATCAATCTCAACACATGGGAAGTTCAAGCAGACGACCGCCTAGCCTGGAGGCTCGCGGTCAGGCAAGGTACGTCACGCGCGGAGGCTGCGTGCAACGAGGAGGCGGCCCAGAAAAGATCGAGGCAGAAGCAGCGTCAACAGCAGCAACAACAGCCATCTGCCTTCACCTGTAACAAGTGCGGCAGGGATTGTCACTCCCGAGTCGGACTGCACAGCCATTCTCGGCGGTGCAGATAGACTCTCAAGAAGCTACGCCATCGTCTCTCGAGACGGACGGCTGCCGATGATGATGATGATGATTATATATATATATATATATATATATATATATATATATATATGTATATATATATATATATATATATATTCATAAAAGTCCAGCCATTATTAATATAATGAGAATGGTTTGTGTGACATCAATGTAACCTGATAACAAAGGGGAGTGGACTGGTATGTGCATGTGTGAACAATGATGACTTCACTGTACTATTAGGTGGGGGCAGTGGATGCCACTGAGTGAGCATGTGTAGTGTGTGGCCATCACATTCAAAATGTTTGAGCTAGTGGAACAATGAACCTGCATCGTATTTTGTGTTATGTTTGAATGTTTCTCCACAGAAACTATTTGGATGATTCAGAAGGCTGCAGCTATGGCAATTGGTGATTGGCAGCTTCATCACAACACACCTGTTCATGCATTATATCTTGTGCAGAGTGTTTTGGTGAAATGGCAAATCACCCAGGTGACTCAGTCCCCCTACAGCCAGGATTTGGTGCCCTGCAACTTCTGGCTTTTCCAAAAACTAAAATCACCTTTGAAAGGCAAGAGATTTCAGAACATCAATGAGATTCAGGAAAATACAACGGGGTAGCTGATGGCTACTGGGAGAACTGTGTGAGATCCACGGTGCTTATTTTGAAGGAGACTAAGGCATCATTGTCCAATGTACAATGTTTCTTCTATTCTATCATCTTCAATAAATATCTCTATTTTCCGTATTACATGGCTGGATATCATTTATACACACACACACACAAACATATATACACACATATGTATCAGAGATAACTTATTCAAGTTTAAAGCTTTAGTAAATATAGGATTGAGAATATAAATACAAATCTATCTGATTCCAAAATTCTCAGTCTTTGCCATATGTTGGAATTACTGAAAACAACACCAATGGTAATCGTATAGTGCCAGAGGGATACGTTCTGTAAGCAATGACTAAATTAACTTTTATTTTACTTTATTTTTTGGTATTTTCTCTTAAAAATTGCACACAGACATATTGACATACTTCGATTCATCAGGTGTTAAAAAAACATTTTTCACTGTCAACAGAAAACAGATTATTAGATAAATATGTAAGAGTTCAAGATAAAAAATATTGGAATAAAGAATGAGTTGAGTGTGAGTTGATATAAAATGTAAATTTTAAAATCACCAGTCATTATTATTATTTTCCTGAAACAGTAAAATTTTAGTCTCTCTAATAATTTGATTTAGCAGATGATTCATCAAGAAAATAGAAATACAGAAATTATCCCTCAATATAAATAAAAATCTGTAAACACTGAAACACACAAACATATATACACATGAAAATAAATGTCTCATTCTTACTGAGTTCAGGTATCATGACATTATAATGTAATCATTGCAGTTTTATGCTTTATTTTAAGTTTTAACATATTTTTCAAAGTCACAGAGAAATAAACCATGATAACAAAAGGCAACTTCATATTTAAAATGTTTACACATATTTCTTATAAAAATAATAATGCTCTTTTTAAAAAAATTCACTTGAGTAGCAAAGCAAACAATTTATTGATATCATTTTCCTTAACTAATCATTAATTTATTTTTTTCCTGTTTGGACACTGATTAAAAATAGTGCTTACAATCAAAAGCTTTGTTCTTTGTCTTGTTGAAAGTGCAGATAGAGATAGTGTCAGGAAATTTAAGAAAAAAGGACAATTACACTGCAAGTGAATGAAACTAGTCTATTGTTTGGGGAAATGGCACTCTAATCATCCAACCATCTCTTCCTTTGACATCTAGAAGTCTTCACTGTATGCCTGATGATGAGCACTTTGTTCCAACGGATCACTTAAAGCTGCTGAAAGTGAGGGGATCTGCCATTTTTATGCTTATGTGGCCTTGCACAAAACCCCCTCTGTTGTTAGCCTGATGGAGTGCATACATCTCCTCTTTCAGCAGAAAGCCTCTGTTGAGAGTTTAAACTTCAAGCCTCTTTGCCCCATTCATGATCAAAGTAAAGCAGGGATTTGACATTCAAGTTCATGTTTAGCATCTATAGCAGACATTGAAATAAAAAAA